>NC_143034.1:6002500-6027500 GCF_057628025.1 Oncorhynchus mykiss
GCATGTATGAATAATTAATTAAGTACCATGAATAATGTATGTAACAAAATCTGTAACAAAACAAAACTTCCTTCTGTCCTCAGAGGGGGGTGGAGCCAATTAAATATATGTAAATATATGTAAATAAAGAGTATGTAAGTGGAGTTAGGGAGGGGAGTTTCCCCCTTTACACTGTAAAGAGGTCTGGGGTCTAGAAAAGTGCCATGTAAGTACAATCAATTATTATTAAATATTTTGTCATCATCCAGAAGACGATGCCTTTGTACAGAGACAGAAACTGGTACAAAATACAAATAAAATTGGACTGCAAGGCTTTTAAATTAAATAAATGAGTATGTAACAGAGCTGAAGTTAATCTGAAATCAGCCAACAAAAACAGCCAACAAAAACAATCAGACAATTTCATTTTTGTTTAGCTGTTTTATAATAATAGATTTTAATCTAAAATCAAGGTGTGTCAATGTGTTAGTCTACAGGCCATTCTCAAAACAACGCAGTAACTCTAAGTAAGGGCAAACATCATCATAAGTAAACTGAGTTTGAACACGTAGCATTTTAAAACGGCTGGTTATCCTACATTTAATAAACAACCAAATCATTGATGACTCAATAGACTAAATGCATGTTTCTCATCTGGCCCGTGCAAACAAGCAGGTTGGCATTACGAGTCATCACACTCCCTCATCTGATTGGTGGAGGAGGCGTGCTTTCTGACTGTGGTAACTAGGGCTGACTACCATCATGTTTCCCCAGAGTTATTCATTCATTATGTCAATGTAACAAATCAAACATTAAACCTTGTAAACAAGTCTAGTAATCAAGGTAGTCATGGTAATTGATGATAACTTCAAACAATTCATTTACACTCGGCGTTAATTTGAAACGGGCGTTAATTTGAAACGGGCGTTAATTTGCTGAAATGTGTGCCGTTGCAGTTAATGAAAAGGGACAGTTATTTGAGACTGCGTTTAATTGAAGTTTTACGGGTAGCCAAGTCAGTACGGGCAACATTTTAAGTAAACATATTTGTTAGGCTACTAAACAATGGGTCGTTCCATATGAATTCAATCCCTTCCTGACTGCACCCCCTTCGTTTTGAACGAAACCTTCCAAACATGTTTTCATGTGGTAGAAGTGTTCAGAAACCTTCCAAACATGTTTTCATGTGGTAGAAGTGTTCAGAGACCTTCCAAACATGTTTGCCCACGGTAGAAGTGTTCAGAGACCTTCCAAACATGTTTGCCCACGGTAGAAGTGTTCAGAGACCTTCCAAACATGTTTGCCCACGGTAGAAGTGTTCAGAGACCTTCCAAACATGTTTGCCCACGGTAGAAGTGTTCAGAGACCTTCCAAACATGTTTGCCCACGGTAGAAGTGTTCAGAGACCTTCCAAACATGTTTGCCCACGGTAGAAGTGTTCAGAGACCTTCCAAACATGTTTGCCCACGGTAGAAGTGTTCAGAAACCTCCCAAACATGTTTGCCCAAGGTAGAAGTGTTCAGAAAACCTTCCAAACATGTTTGCCCAAGGTAGAAGTGTTCAGAAACCTTCCAAACATGTTTGCCCAAGGTAGAAGTGTTCAGAGACCTCCCAAACATGTTTGCCCACGGTAGAAGTGTTCAGAGACCTCCCAAACATGTTTGCCCACGGTAGAAGTGTTCAGAGACCTTCCAAACATGTTGGCCCAAGGTAGAAGTGTTCAGAAAGTGACTTTTTGGAGCTGAATGCCAAAACATCCTCAGGAGATAGAGATTCTCAAAGTTGACCCATTTTGCAAACCCAACCCCACCTTATTGAGAGACATCCATGTCTTCATCACTGAAATAGATACAAGGTTGAGTTTGATATCATGTGTAAACATGTCGGGTTTCGTTCAAGTCAAAAGGGGGTGCAGTCAGAAAGTGATTGAAATCACATGGAACGACCCAAATCCTACAGTACAGAACAAGTGTAGAGCTTCAGTAGAATGACCCCCTTAAAAACCACACTGTGGTTCAACAACTGCAGATAGTTTGTGCCCGTGTTTAAGACAGTAGAGTTTGTGCCTGTGTTTAAGATACTCACGGGTGTTAATCAGATCATCAGTCACCTCCTCTTTCACTCCCAAAACGACTTCATCTTCCTCTTTTGAGATATCCTGCTCTTCCTCTCCAAAAGGTTCTTCCTCCTCTTTCACTGTAACATCCTCCTCTTCTTCTTTCACTGTGGCAGCCTCCTCCTCCTCCTTCCCCACTCCAAAAACGGCATCCTCTTCTTCATCTTCCTCCTTCACTGTAATAACGTCCTCTTCCTCGACACTGTTCACCAACATACCCTCTTTCTCCGTCCAGAATACCTCCTCTTCTTTAACAAGGTGGGAGTAATTTAGTGAGCTCATTGTCGGGAATGTTAGTCAACTAGCTCAGGTCAATATACCAACAAAAAGATACCTATAGTAGCCAGCGGGTTTGACGAAAGATGGGGACACCGACGGTTCTTTACTCGCCGAAGTAAAAAATGAATCCTTTAACTTAATATATAAATTGTTACACGCCGTTTGTTTATTTCTGGAAAACGTGTTGGTGAAAAGTTAACTACGTTAGCTTCAGCTACTGGTGCCGTCGAAACGGCCGTAGCCATCTATCTATAACGTTAACAGCAGACAAACAACGCCGTCCCTAACTGGATATGAAATTAAAAAACCCGATTAACGGTACTAAGGCGTAAACATAAGTGTATTTAAAACACATTGCCTAACATCCATAGGACGTGTCTGGACATTTTTAACTCTTTTTTTGTTTGGCTTAGCAAGCTGCTACTGATGAGTCGCTTCTTCTTCTTCTTTATGATTTGTTTTGGCGGATTTGTCTGCATTACACCGCCGCCTACTGTACTGGAGTGGGAGGCCCGTCACAACAGACCTGCATTTACTTCCGGTATTACGGGAACAAGGACAATTACCATGGCAACTATTAACCCTCTTTAAAAACCCACCACCCCATTCCACTATTTAACCCTGTCTAATCCTTCTCCAGACCAGAACACTACCACTCCATTCCACTATTTAACCCTGTCTAATCCTAGTCCAGAACACTACCACCCCATTCCACTATTTAACCCTGTCTAATCCTAGTCCAGAACACTACCGCCCCATTCCACTATTTAACCCTGTCTAATCCTAGTCCAGAACACTACCGCCCCATTCCACTATTTAACCCTGTCTAATCCTAGTCCAGACCAGAACACTACCACCCCATTCCACTATTTAACCCTGTCTAATCCTAGTCCAGAACACTACCGCCCCATTCCACTATTTAACCCTGTCTAATCCTAGTCCAGACCAGAACACTACCACCCCATTCCACTATTTAACCCTGTCTAATCCTAGTCCAGAACACTACCGCCCCATTCCACTATTTAACCCTGTCTAATCCTAGTCCAGACCAGAACACTACCACCCCATTCCACTATTTAACCCTGTCTAATCCTAGTCCAGAACACTACCACCCCATTCCACTATTTAACCCTGTCTAATCCTAGTCCAGAACACTACCACCCCATTCCACTATTTAACCCTGTCTAATCCTAGTCCAGAACACTACCGCCCCATTCCACTATTTAACCCTGTCTAATCCTAGTCCAGACCAGAACACTACCACCCCATTCCACTATTTAACCCTGTCTAATCCTAGTCCAGAACACTACCACCCCATTCCACTATTTAACCCTGTCTAATCCTAGTCCAGACCAGAACACTACCACCCCATTCCACTATTTAACCCTGTCTAATCCTAGTCCAGAACACTACCACCCCATTCCACTATTTAACCCTGTCTAATCCTAGTCCAGAACACTACCACCCCATTCCACTATTTAACCCTGTCTAATCCTAGTCCAGAACACTACCGCCCCATTCCACTATTTAACCCTGTCTAATCCTAGTCCAGACCAGAACACTACCACCCCATTCCACTATTTAACCCTGTCTAATCCTAGTCCAGAACACTACCACCCCATTCCACTATTTAACCCTGTCTAATCCTAGTCCAGAACACTACCACCCCATTCCACTATTTAACCCTGTCTAATCCTAGTCCAGAACACTACCGCCCCATTCCACTATTTAACCCTGTCTAATCCTAGTCCAGACCAGAACACTACCACCCCATTCCACTATTTAACCCTGTCTAATCCTAGTCCAGAACACTACCACCCCATTCCACTATTTAACCCTGTCTAATCCTAGTCCAGAACACTACCACCCCATTCCACTATTTAACCCTGTCTAATCCTAGTCCAGAACACTACCGCCCCATTCCACTATTTAACCCTGTCTAATCCTAGTCCAGACCAGAACACTACCACCCCATTCCACTATTTAACCCTGTCTAATCCTAGTCCAGAACACTACCACCCCATTCCACTATTTAACCCTGTCTAATCCTAGTCCAGACCAGAACACTACCACCCCATTCCACTATTTAACCCTGTCTAATCCTAGTCCAGAACACTACCACCCCATTCCACTATTTAACCCTGTCTAATCCTAGTCCAGAACACTACCACCCCATTCCACTATTTAACCCTGTCTAATCCTAGTCCAGAACACTACCGCCCCATTCCACTATTTAACCCTGTCTAATCCTAGTCCAGACCAGAACACTACCACCCCATTCCACTATTTAACCCTGTCTAATCCTAGTCCAGAACACTACCACCCCATTCCACTATTTAACCCTGTCTAATCCTAGTCCAGAACACTACCACCCCAATTCCACTATTTAACCCTGTCTAATCCTAGTCCAGACCAGAACACTACCACCCCATTCCACTATTTAACCCTGTCTTATCCTTCTCCATACCAGTGGTCTGAGGACAGAACACACTCCTGTACACTTCTCACATCTAAGAATCTCCCTCCTCCATTTTAGAAGACATATATTTCCATTGTTAGATCGGTCACTCGAATATCTTGTCAATGTAATAGACAATCTTTGGTACTGTCCAATGGTTTTTATACTGCATGTCCCACAGCAGCATCACCGACCGAAAACACACACAAATAATACATTGGTTTAACCTATTTAAAAAATAAGCAAATATGCCGTCCAAACACGTCAAATGTATTCAATTTTAACTAATAAATCCATTCATTTTAAAGAGGCAGACATGGTGTTTCCTGATAAATCCATTCATTTTAAAGAGGCAGACATGGTGTTTCCTAATAAATCCATTCATTTTAAAGAGGCAGACATGGTGTTTCCTAATAAATCCATTCATTTTAAAGAGGCAGACATGGTGTTTCCTGATAAATCCATTCATTTTAAAGAGACAGACATGGTGTTTCCTAATAAATCCATTCATTTTAAAGAGGCAGACATGGTGTTTCCTAATAAATCCATTCATTTTAAAGAGGCAGACATGGTGTTTCCTAATAAATCCATTCATTTTAAAGAGGCAGACATGGTGTTTCCTGATAAATCCATTCATTTTAAAGAGGCAGACATGGTGTTTCCTGATAAATCCATTCATTTTAAAGAGACAGACATGGTGTTTCCTAATAAATCCATTCATTTTAAAGAGGCAGACATGGTGTTTCCTAATAAATCCATTCATTTTAAAGAGACAGACATGGTGTTTCCTAATAAATCCATTCATTTTAAAGAGACAGACATGGTGTTTCCTAATAAATCCATTCATTTTAAAGAGGCAGACATGGTGTTTCCTAATAAATCCATTCATTTTAAAGAGGCAGACATGGTGTTTCCTAATAAATCCATTCATTTTAAAGAGGCAGACATGGTGTTTCCTAATAAATCCATTCATTTTAAAGAGGCAGACATGGTGTTTCCTAATAAATCCATTCATTTTAAAGAGTGATGGTGAGGCAGACATGGTGTTTCCTAATAAATCCATTCATTTTAAAGGGGCAGACATGGTGTTTCCTAATAAATCCATTCATTTTAAAGAGGCAGACATGGTGTTTCCTAATAAATCCATTCATTTTAAAGAGACAGACATGGTGTTTCCTAATAAATCCATTCATTTTAAAGAGACAGACATGGTGTTTCCTGATAAATCCATTCATTTTAAAGAGGCAGACATGGTGTTTCCTAATAAATCCATTCATTTTAAAGAGGCAGACATGGTGTTTCCTAATAAATCCATTCATTTTAAAGAGGCAGACATGGTGTTTCCTAATAAATTCATTCATTTTACAGAGTGATGCAGACATGGTGTTTCCTAATAAATTCATTCATTTTAAAGAGGCAGACATGGTGTTTCCTAATAAATCCATTCATTTTAAAGAGGCAGACATGACTGATACATTATTAAACATTTGGTCCAGTGTATCTGAAACATGTCTCGGCTCCCGAGCGGCACAGCGGTCTGAGGCACTGCATCTCAGTGCAAGAGGCGTCACTACAGTCCCTGGCTCGAATCCAGGCTGTATCACATCCGGCTGTGATTGGAAGTCCCATAGGGCGGCGCACAATTGGCCCATCGTCGTCCGGGTTTGGCCCGGGGCCGCCCGGGTTTGGCCCGGGGCCGCCCGGGTTTGGCCCAGCGTCGTCCAGGTTTGGCCCGGGGCCGCCCGGGTTTGGCCCGGGGTAGGCCGTCACTGTAAATAAGAATTTGTTCTGAACTGACTTGCCTCGTTAAATAAAAAATATGACCTTCAGTAAGAAATAATAATGATAATAATGATAATAATGATAATAATGATGTTACAACTGAATTCTGTGTGAAAGTGGGACAAAACACACAAATGACTAAGCAATTTATTTCCCCAAAAATGTTTTATTTAAAAACGTTTTTTTTTTTACAGCACTATTCCCTTTAGAAAAATAACACTTAAATGGTTCTTCTCTCCTGATCGTGGAGAGCTAGAGGGTTGCGTTAGCTCCCTAAGTTAATGCCTAGGCTTTAGCTCAGTGGGCTAACAGCACAGCCTTGCGGCGGACTTGCATGTATACAGGGTTCAAATCCACGGCTCTCAGCCACATGTGTAAGGCATCAAGTGATGGAGCAGGCTCTGTGGTTTAGAATACCCAAACAGCCTATCAGTGATGGAGCAGGCTCTCTGGTTTAGGATACCCAAACAGCCTATCAGTGATGGAGCAGACTCTGGTTTAGAATACCCAAACAGCCTATCAGTGATGGAGCAGGCTCTCTGGTTTAGAATACCCAAACAGCCTATCAGTGATGGAGCAGGCTCTCTGGTTTAGAATACCCAAACAGCCTATCAGTGATGGAGCAGACTCTGGTTTAGAATACCCAAACAGCCTATCAGTGATGGAGCAGGCTCTCTGGTTTAGGATACCCAAACAGCCTATCAGTGATGGAGCAGACTCTCTGGTTTAGGATACCCAAACAGCTCAAAGTCTGGCTCATACAAACTGTACAGCTTCCTCCTCAACTCGGCCGGAACCTCAGCGAACCAATCCCGTTCCCAGCTGGTCGCCGTGCGGTTCCGGTTGCTAGGCGGGAACTTTATCTGGTCTTCCAGGCCCAGGATCCGGAGCAGCTGATCCGAGTCGTCCTCCAGGTTTTCCAGCGTGCCGATGAAATCATAGTGGATCTGACAGGGGTGACAGAGCCGGTACACCTGGAGAGGAGGAGAAGAATAAGTTAATTAAGTACAGTTGGGTTGAGAGCACACACATACACGCACACACAGACACACGCAGACTCATACACACACGCACAGACGCACACACACACACACCCACATACACGCACACGCAGACACACACGCGCAGACACACCCACATACACGCACACGCAGACTCACACACACACACACACACACACACACACACACACACACACACACCCACCCACCTGGCGCCAGTGTTCGTTGAATGGCTGCTCCTGCTCCGTCTGGGGGTCGAGGAGATACCGGACGAACTCAGAGAACGACGGCTGGATCCCCGCCTCGAACGCCTCCGCCGCTGACTCCGGAACCCTGGAGGTCCCGTTTTCGTTTCCATAACGACGTAGCATGACCGAGCCAAACTGGCGGTAGAAGTCTTCGTTGGGCTGTTGGAACTTGTTCCGGAAGGCGGAGATGAGTCGGACGAAGGGATCGCGGACAAACAGGAACTTGGTGTAACTCTGGAGTTTCACCCTCATCAGGTGACGGGAGAGACGGCCATACCTACGCCAGAACTATAGGAGGAGGAGGAGGAGGAGGAGGAGGAGGAGGAGGAGGAGGAGGAGGGAGGGGATGAGGATGGATAGAGTGAAGAGAAGGGGATAAAGAAGTTGGATGACGCGTCACTATTGTTCACACACACAGTATACACACAGTATACAGACAGTATACACACAGTATACAGACAGTATACACACAGTATACAGACAGTATACACACAGTACACACACAGTATACACACAGTATACACACAGTATACAGACAGTATACAGACAGTATACAGACAGTATACAGACAGTATACAGACAGTATACAGACAGTATACAGACAGTACACACACAGTATACACACAGTATACACACAGTATACAGACAGTATACACACAGTATACACACAGTATACACACAGTATACACACAGTATACACACAGTATACAGACAGTATACACACAGTATACAGACAGTATACACACAGTATACACACAGTATACAGACAGTATACACACAGTATACACACAGTATACAGACAGTATACACACAGTATACACACAGTATACAGACAGTATACAGACAGTATACACACAGTATACAGACAGTATACACACAGTATACACACAGTATACAGACAGTATACAGACAGTATACACACAGTATACACACAGTATACACACAGTATACAGACAGTATACAGACAGTATACACACAGTATACAGACAGTATACACACAGTATACAGACAGTATACACACAGTATACAGACAGTATACACACAGTATACACACAGTATACAGACAGTATACAGACAGTATACACACAGTATACAGACAGTATACACACAGTATACACACAGTATACACACAGTATACACACAGTATACAGACAGTATACACACAGTATACACACAGTATACAGACAGTATACACACAGTATACACACAGCATACAGACAGTATACACACAGCATACAGACAGTATACACAGAGCATACAGACAGTATACACACAGTATACAGACAGTATACACACAGTATTCAGACAGTATACACACAGTATACAGACAGTATACACACAGTATCCAGACCTTGGAGAAGGTGAGGTGCAGGGAGGAGTTGTGTATGAGGTCAGGGGGCAGGGCCTGGGGGTCGCGGTAAGGTTGTCCATCCGGAGCCAGCAGACCCTCAGAGAGAACCACCATTACACGCTTCCAGTTGGTACATGCTACCTAGAGAGAGGAGGAGGAGAGGAGGTGGAGGAGAGGAGGTGGAGGAGAGAAGGAGAGGAGGGGGGAGGAAAGGAGGTGAGGAGGGAGGAGAGAAGGAGAGGAGGAGGAGGATGGGAAGCGACGGGGTAGGAGGAGGATGGGAGGCGAAGGGGTAGGAGGAGGAGGATGGGAGGCGAAGGGGTAGGAGGACGAGGATGGGTGGGAGGCGACGGGGTAGGAGGAGGAAGAGGATGGGAGGTGAAGGGGTAGGAGGACGAGGATGGGAGGCGAAGGGTTAGGAGGAGGACGAGGATGGGAGGTGAAGGGGTAGGAGGAGGAGGATAGGAGGCGAAGGATTGGGAGGAAGAGGATGGGAGGTGAAGGGTTGGGAGGACAAGGATGGGAGGCGAAGGGGTAGGAGGAGGAGGATAGGAGGCGAAGGGGTAGGAGGAGGAGGACGAGGATGGGAGGCGAAGGGGTAGGAGGAGGATGGGAGGCGAAGGGTTGGGAGGAAGAGGATGGGAGGCGAGGGGGTAGGAGGAGGAAGAGGATGGGAGGCAAAGGGGTAGGAGGAGGAAGAGGATAGGAGGCGAAGGGGTAGGAGAAGGAAGAGGAGGAAGGGGATGGGAGGTGAACGGGTAGGAGGAGGAAGAGGATGGGAGGCGAAGGGGTAGGAGGAGGAAGAGGATGGGAGGTGAACGGGTAGGAGGAGGAAGAGGATGGGAGGCGAAGGGTTGGAGGATCAAATCTTTTTTTATATCAACAGTTGTCACATAGTGCTTTACAGACAGACAGCCTATCACTCCAAACAGCAAGCAATGCAGATGCAGAAGCACAGTGTCTAGGAAAAACTCCCTAGAAGGCAGGAACCTAGGAAGAAACCCAGAGGGGAACCCGGCTCTGAGGGGCGGACAGTCCTCTTCCCCTCCCTACCTTGGGAACATAGCAGTAGATGATCTCATGTCTGTCGTCTACGATCAGGTGGTTTAACTCCCGGTTGGGAATCTGGTCAAACGTCCGGAATTTTCCTGGGAATTCTAATGTTCCGTTCCCAGAACACATATGACTGATCCGCCTCCTCCTCTCCTCCTGTCTCCTCCCCTCCTCCTCTCTTTTCTCTTCCTCTGCCTGCCTCACTCTCTCCTCTTCTCGCTTCCCTTCCCTTCCTCTCCACCTCCCCTCCAGCTCTGAGGAGTCTGTTACTTGGGGGAGGGGGTGTTCCACCCCTGGGGGTTTGGGGGTCGCCCTCCTCCCCTCTCCAGGCCGGTCAGGCTCTGTGGTTCTGGGGGGTTTGTGGGTCGCTTGCTCCTCTGTGTCCCTGGGTGGGGGTTTGGTGGGTGTGGGGGAGCTGGGTGAGGTGGGGTGGGGGTGAGGGTCATGGGGGTAAAGGTCATGAGGGTCGTGGGGGTAGAGATTGAGCGCTCCCACGTCGTCCCAATAGAGGATGATGAGCAGGACCATTAACACAGACCCCAGCAGGAACGCCAGACGGAAGCATCGGGACGTTCCCATGGTTACCACAGCAGAGGGGGCGGAGTTATCTCAGCTCCATGGCCCGACGGTCACTAAGGGAAACACTTCCTGGTTGCCGACGACAACACCTGAGAGACAACAGGTGAAAAGAATCCAGGAGTCACAACAACACACATAAACTGTGTCTAAACACCTGGTAGAGTTAGTGGTTAGTGATCTGATCGAACACGTGGTAGAGTTAGTGATCTGATCAAACACGTGGTAGAGTTAGTGGTTAGTGACCTGATCAGGAAAAACTCCTAGCCCATGTATAAATATATACCTGTACATATTAATTCGTAATCCAATTCAAAACTTGCCTTGAGGCTGTATACAGGTATGTGATGCCGCCATCAGACGAGCTGCCAAAGCAACCATAAAACAAGGAATCCAAAACTTATTTGCCAGAGGCTCCACGTTTTCAAACACAGGTCATTTCATAGGCTACAGAGTCCCTCCATGGTCAAAGCAAAACTGCTGGGATTTAAATGATACAATATAGCAGCCGAGTAGATTTCTTAGTTCAAAAACCGTATGGTACCACCATAACTGAGGCCAACCTGAGGCCAACCTGAGGTCTACCTGAGGTCTACCTGAGGCCTACCTGAGGCCTACCTGAGGCCTACCTGAGGCCTACCTGAAGCCTACCTGAGGTCTACCTGAGGTCTACCTGAGGCCTACCTGAAGCCTACCTGAGGTCTACCTGAGGCCTACCTGTCTACCTGAGGCCTACCTGAGGTCTACCTGAGGCCTACCTGAAGTCTACCTGAGGCCTACCTGAAGTCTACCTGAGGCCTACCTGAAGTCTCAAACCTACAGGAGGGTAGCTCTCCAGGAACAGGGTTGGGCAGCCCTGCTCAAACCTACAGGAGGGTAGCTCTCCAGGAACAGGGTTGGGCAGCCCTGCTCAAACCTACAGGAGTGTAGCTCTCCAGGACACACAGGAAGAGAGAAGGCCAGAGAGTCAGCCCTACTATGGTTGATTAATGTGGATATCAGAAATGGTCCGTGGGAACAGCAGTGGATAGGACCAGGGTGTTAAACTCACAGGCTGCTGTGAAGAAACCTGAACTCAACCAACCCTCTCTGACCTCTCTCTCTCTGACTCTCTCTCTCTCTCTCCGTCTCTCTCTTTCTCTTTCTCAATTAATTTCAATTCAAGGGGATTTTATGGCATGGGAAACATGTGTTAACATTCTCTCTCGCTCTCTCTGTGTCTCTCTCTGTGTGTCTCCTCAGGGGAGAGATCTATTTTAAACACTCACAGGGCCTAATTTTATTTTTATTTTAACAGGGAAGACATACTGAGCCCTAGGTCTCTTTTTCAAATGTGCCCTGTATACATACGGGTCAAAATAACCATACAACGGACAATGACAATGAAATAAAGGACATGGTCTATCAGACAGTGTCCCTCATTTCATGGCAGACAGCAATGTATGGCAGACAGCTCTCTGTTCTCCCCCAACAGGACGAGTAGCCTATTCTCATCAGGCAGGTCTTTGAAACCTTGAATATGGGTTTCAAAATTGGGGATTTTTTCATATTTTTTTTATATATATACTTTGAAAGGAAATGCAGCTCTGTCTCGGGTTCTGCTGTTCAGCTGTTCTCTCTCTCTCTATGTGCTATTTCAAACCCACAGGACATAAATACAGTGCTTTAATAGCTACCACCAGTCAGCCTGCCAAAAATACCAGGCAGCAAGGAGAAGCTTTGTCAAGTTAGGTCATTTAAAAACAGACTTATAATATGAAATCATGTTTTAATATATTTTAATACGGCTATGAAATAAATAATTTAGATAGACAAATTGTATAATACCATAAGAATAAATAACATCGTATATAAAATATTTAGTAAAAATTCAGCTCATAGCTCAATCTGAAATATTATTCCACGCTGTAGGCAGACAGACAGACATAGATGACAGACAGACAGACGGACATACCGACAGACAGTGAGAGACAGACATAGCCGACAGACAGGTTAGTCCGCCTGAACATGTTGGGTTCTAGTCTGTCTGAACATGTTGGGTTCTAGTCCACCTGAACATGTTGAGTTCTAGTCCACCTGAACATGTTGGGTTCTAGTCTGTCTGAACATGTTGGGTTCTAGTCCACCTGAACATGTTGGGTTCTAGTCCACCTGAACATGTTGGGTTCTAGTCTGCCTGAACATGTTGGGTTCTAGTCTGCCTGAACATGTTGGGTTCTAGTCTGCCTGAACATGTTGGGTTCTAGTCCACCTGAACATGTTGGGTTCTAGTCTGTCTGGACATGTTGGGCTCTAGTCCACCTGAACATGTTGAGTTCTAGTCTGCCTGAACATGTTGGGCTCTAGTCCACCTGAACATGTTGGGTTCTAGTCTGTCTGAACATGTTGGGTTCTAGTCTGCCTGAACATGTTGGGTTCTAGTCTGCCTGAACATGTTGGGTTCTAGTCCACCTGAACATGTTGGGTTCTAGTCCACCTGAACATGTTGGGTTCTAGTCCACCTGAACATGTTGGGTTCTAGTCTGCCTGAACATGTTGGGTTCTAGTCCACCTGAACATGTTGGGTTCTAGTCTGCCTGAACATGTTGGGTTCTAGTCCACCTGAACATGTTGGGTTCTAGTCTGTCTGAACATGTTGGGTTCTAGTCTGCCTGAACATGTTGGGTTCTAGTCTGCCTGAACATGTTGGGTTCTAGTCTGCCTGAACATGTTGGGTTCTAGTCCACCTGAACATGTTGGGTTCTAGTCCACCTGAACATGTTGGGTTCTAGTCCACCTGAACATGTTGGGTTCTAGTCTGCCTGAACATGTTGGGTTCTAGTCCACCTGAACATGTTGGGTTCTAGTCCACCTGAACATGTTGGGTTCTAGTCCACCTGAACATGTTGGGTTCTAGTCCACCTGAACATGTTGGGTTCTAGTCCACCTGAACATGTTGGGTTATGTGCTATAGGGTGAATAATGTCTGACTGTTTTACCTCCATCACCACCAACTACTGAAATACTCCTTCGCCTCTCCCACCCACCCAACCACACACACTCTACAAACAACATTAATTTATACAGTAGACAGAGTATACAGCTCCTGTTGAACACAATGTAACCATTCACTGACCCACCCCTCTCTCGCTCTCTCTCTCAAGGCTATGCTCACTGAGTCTGTACATAGTCAGAGCTTTCCATACGTTTGGGTAAGTCACAGTGGTCAGGTATTCTGCCACTGTGTACTCTCTGTTTAGGGCCAAATAGCATTCCAGTTTGCTCTGATTTTTCTTTCCAATTTGTCAAATAATTATCTTTTGATTTTCTCATGATTCGGTTGGGTCTAATTGTGCTGCTGTCCTGGGGCTCTGTGAGGTCTGTTTGTGTTTGTGAACAGAGCCCCAGGACCAGCTTGCTTAAGGGACTCTTCTCCAGGTTCATCTCTCTGTAGGTGATAGCTTTGTTATTGAAGGTTTGGGAAACGCTTCCTTTTATAGGTGGTTGTAGAATTGAATTACTCTTTTCTGGATTTTGATCATTAGCGGGTATCGGTCTATTTCTGCTCTGTATTATTTGATGTTTTATGCTGTTACACAGAGGATTTTATAAAGTCGTACGTTTTTCCCCTCAAACACCACTTTCCATCCATTTGTATAGCAGACCCTCATGCCAAATTGAGTCAAACGTTTTTTTGAAAACAACAAAACATGAGACTTTGTTTTTGTTTGTTTGACAATTAGGGTGTGCAGGGTGAATACGTGGTCTATCGTACGGTAATTTGGTAAAAAGGGAAATTTGACGTTTGCTCAGTACATTGTTTTGACTGAGGAAATGTGCAAGTCTGCTGTTAATGCAGAGGGTTTTCCCAGGGTTGCTGTATCCACTTTTGTGGGTTGTAGTGATCAGTACTTGGTTCCAAATATTTGAGAAGAGCCAGGAACCAGGAAGTGTTTCCCCTAGAGCATCCCCCCCCCCCCCCCCCCCCCCCCCCCCAGCAGCAGAACACTCAGACTGGGTTCTCACTGCTCCTAGTAGAACATCTCCCCCCAGCAGCAGAACACCCAGACTGGGTTCTCACTGCTCCTAGTAGAACATCTCCCCCCCCCCCCCAGCAGAACACCCAGACTGGGTTCTTACTGCTCCTAGTAGAACATCTCCCCCCAGCAGCAGAACACTCAGACTGGGTTCTTACTGCTCCTAATAGAGCATCTCCCCCCCAGCAGCAGAACACTCAGACTGGGTTCTCACTGCTCCTACTAGAACATCCCCCCCCCCCCCCAGCAGAACACCCAGACTGGGTTCTTACTGCTCCTAGTAGAACATCTCCCCCCAGCAGCAGAACACTCAGACTGGGTTCTTACTGCTCCTAATAGAGCATCTCCCCCCCAGCAGCAGAACACTCAGACTGGGTTCTTACTGCTCCTAGTAGAGCATCTCCCCCCAGCAGAACACTCAGACTGGGTTCTCACTGCTCCTAGTAGAACATCCCCCCCCCCCCCAGCAGCAGAACACTCAGACTGGGTTCTCACTGCTCCTAGTAGAACATCTCCCCCAGCAGCAAAACACTCAGACTGGGTTCTCACTGCTCCTAGTAGAACATCTCCCCCCAGCAGCAAAACACTCAGACTGGGTTCTCACTGCTCCTAGTAGAACATCTCCCCCCAGCAGCAAAACACTCAGACTGGGTTCTCACTGCTCCTAGTAGAACATCTCCCCCCAGCAGCAAAACACTCAGACTGGGTTCTCACTGCTCCTAGTAGAACTCAGCTATGCGAAAGTGAAAGTCTGTGCTTGCATACTCCTTCAAAAGAACTTTGCTTAAAATAAACGAGAACAAAAAAAAGTAGCAATATGACTGTTTGTCCCTCTTGAGACAACATAGCCAGTAACACTTTCTTAAAATAGTCTGAATTAATCTAAGATAAATCAAGAAATCTGAAAATAATTGTGATGTTTTTTTTTTACAAGGTCTTAGTCGTGCATTTTTACATCTACAATTGGGGCAGTAATTCTCAAGTGAACTTGCATGAAAACTAGTCGTCTCTTGTTGAATAACAACAAACACTTAATTGAAGAATCACGTCCATAGTTCCCAATCCTACTAGGAGTAGAACTCTTGACCAATGACGAACGAAGGGGCATAGACATCGGCTACCGAACCTCAACTTGCCTCAATAAAACATTCTGTGTGCGTGAACAGCCCCCAAAAACCTGCCCGAAGATCAAAACGTCACAAAACTTTGTCCTAATACAGGTCCTAATACAGGTCCCAATACAGGTCCCAATACAGGTCCCACCACAGGTCCCACCACAGGTCCCAATACAGGTCCCAATACAGGTCCTAATACAGGTCCTAATACAGGTCCCAATACAGGTCCCAATACAGGTCCCACCACAGGTCCTAATACAGGTCCAAATACAGGTCTCATCACAGGTCCCAATACAGGTCCCAATACAGGTCCTAATACAGGTCCCAATACAGGTCCTAATACAGGTCCACAGTAGACCCAGTCTCTACAGTGGACCCAGTCTCCACAGTGGACCCAGTCTCCACAGTAGACCCAGTCTCCACAGTGGACCCAGTCTCTACAGTAGACCCAGTCTCCACAGTAGACCCAGTCTCCACAGTAGACCCAGTCTCTACAGTAGACCCAGTCTCCACAGTAGACCCAGTCTCCACAGTGGACCCAGTCTCCACAGTGGACCCAGTCTCCACAGTAGTCCCAGTCTCTACAGTAGACCCAGTCTCCACAGTAGACCCAGTCTCCACAGTGGACCCAGTCTCCACAGTAGACCCAGTCTCCACAGTGGACCCAGTCTCCACAGTAGACCCAGTCTCCACAGTAGACCCAGTCTCCACAGTGGACCCAGTCTCCACAGTGGACCCAGTATTCACAGTAGACCCAGTCTCCACAGTAGACCCAGTCTCCACAGTGGACCCAGTCTCCACAGTAGACCCAGTCTCCACAGTGGACCCAGTCTCCACAGTCTCCACAGTAGACCCAGTCTCCCCAGTAGACCCAGTCTTCACAGTAGACCCAGTCTCCACAGTAGACCCAGTCTCCACAGTAGACCCAGTCTCCACAGTAGACCCAGTCTCCACAGTGGACCCAGTCTCCACAGTAGACCCAGTCTCCACAGTCTCCACAGTAGACCCAGTCTCCCCAGTAGTCCCAGTCTCCACAGTCTCCACAGTAGACCCAGTCTCCACAGAAGACCCAGTCTCCACAGTAGACCCAGTCTCCACAGTCTCCACAGTAGACCCAGTCTCCCCAGTAGACCCAGTCTCCACAATCTCCACAGTAGACCCAGTCTCCACAGTAGACCCAGTCTCCACAGTGGACCCAGTCTCCCCAGTAGACCCAGTCTCCCCAGTAGACCCAGTCTCCCCAGTGGACCCAGTCTCCACAGTAGACCCAGTCTCCCCAGTAGACCCAGTCTCCCCAGTAGACCCAGTCTCCACAGTGGACCCAGTCTCCACAGTGGACCCAGTCTCCACAGTAGTCCCAGTCTCCACAGTCTCCACAGTAGACCCAGTCTCCACAGTAGACCCAGTCTCCACAGTGGACCCAGTCTCCACAGTGGACCCAGTCTCCACAGTAGACCCAGTCTCCACAGTAGACCCAGTCTCCACAGTAGACCCAGTCTCCACAGTAGACCCAGTCTCCACAGTGGACCCAGTCTCTACAGTGGACCCAGTCTCCACAGTAGACCCAGTCTCCACAGTAGACCCAGTCTCCACAGTGGACCCAGTCTCTACAGTGGACCCAGTCTCCACAGTAGACCCAGTCTCCACAGTAGACCCAGTCTCCACAGTAGACCCAGTCTCCCCAGTAGACCCAGTCTCCACAGTGGACCCAGTCTCCACAGTGGACCCAGTCTCCACAGTAGTCCCAGTCTCCACAGTCTCCACAGTAGACCCAGTCTCCACAGTAGACCCAGTCTCCACAGTGGACCCAGTCTCCACAGTGGACCCAGTCTCCACAGTAGACCCAGTCTCCACAGTAGACCCAGTCTCCACAGTAGACCCAGTCTCCACAGTGGACCCAGTCTCCACAGTGGACCCAGTCTCCACAGTGGACCCAGTCTCCACAGTAGTCCCAGTCTCCACAGTCTCCACAGTAGACCCAGTCTCCACAGTAGACCCAGTCTCCACAGTGGACCCAGTCTCCACAGTGGACCCAGTCTCCACAGTAGACCCAGTCTCCACAGTAGACCCAGTCTCCACAGTGGACCCAGTCTCTACAGTGGACCCAGTCTCCACAGTAGACCCAGTCTCCACAGTAGACCCAGCCTCCACAGTAGACCCAGTCTCCACAGTAGTCCCAGTCTCCACAGTCTCCACAGTAGACCCAGTCTCCACAGTAGACCCAGTCTCCACAGTAGACCCAGTCTCCACAGTAGTCCCAGTCTCCACAGTCTCCACAGTAGACCCAGTCTCCACAGTAGACCCAGTCTCCACAGTAGACCCAGTCTCCACAGTAGACCCAGTCTCCACAGTAGTCCCAGTCTCCACAGTCTCCACAGTAGACCCAGCCTCCACAGTAGACCCAGCCTCTTTATTCCTCTATCTGTTCATAAATAACTTTTTCCAGTTGCACTTTTCCTGCCCTTCTTGTGGATAGGGGATCACTGCAGCATGTTTCGTATCCCTGGAAACTCTACCCTGCTCAACAGAGATGTTGAGCAGGGTAGAGCACAATTTCTTTAAAACCTGGCAGGGATAATGTTGAGACCTATAGCTTTATAGCAGTTTAGTTCAGACAGTCTCTTGACACCTTCAGCCTGAGACACTGCTGTAAAGGAAAAGGCTTCCGCTTGTACATCCATCTTGGAGTAATAACCTAGGACCCTCCCCTCCCCTCCAGTACATTCATATTGGAGTAATAACCTAGGACCCTGCTCTCCAGTACATCCATCTTGGAGTAATAACCTAGGACCCTCCCCTCCCCTCCAGTACATCCATCTTGGAGTAACAACCTAGGACCCCCCCCCCCCCCTCCAGAAACATCTATCTTGGAGTAATAACCTAGGACCCTCCTCTCCAGTACATCCATCTTGGAGTAACAACCTAGGACCCTCCCCTCCACTACATCCATCTTGGAGTAATAACCTAGGACCCTCCCCTCCCCTCCAGTACATCCATCTTGGAGTAATAACCTAGGACCATCCCCTCCACTACATCCATCTTGGAGTAATAACCTAGGACCCTCCCCTCCAGTACATTCATCTTGGAGTAATAACCTAGGACCCTCCCCTCCAGTACATCCATCTTGGAGTAATAACCTAGGACCCGACCCTCCAGTACATCCATCTTAGAGTAATAACCTAGGACCCTCCCCTCCAGTATATCCATCGTAGAGTAATAACCTAGGACCGTCCAGTACATCATTCTTGGAGTAATAACCTAGGACCCTCCCCTCCAGTACATCCATCTTGGAGTAACAACCTAGCCCCCCCCCCCCCCCCCCTCCTCCAGTACATCTATCTTGGAGTAATAACCTAGGACCCTCCTCTCCAGTACATCCATCTTGGAGTAATAACCTAGGACCCTCCCCTCCCCTCCAGTACATCCATCTTGGAGTAACAACCTAGGACCCCCCCCCCCCCCTCCACTACATCCATCTTGGAGTAATAACCTAGGACCCTCCCCTCCAGTACATCCATCTTGGAGTAATAACCTAGGACCCGACCCTCCAGTACATCCATCTTGGAGTAATAACCTAGGACCCTCCCCTCCACAACATCCATCTTGGAGTAATAACCTAGGACCCTCCCCTCCAGTACATCCATCTTGGAGTAATAACCTAGGACCCTCCCGTCCAGTACATCTATCTTGGAGTAATAACCTAGGACCCTCCTCTCCAGTACATCCATCTTGGAGTAATAACCTAGGACCCTCCCCTCCAGTACATCCATCTTGGAGTAATAATCTAGGACCCTCCCGTCCCCTCCTGTACATCCATCTTGGAGTAATAACCTAGGACCCTCCCCTACACTACATCCATCTTGGAGTAATAACCTAGGACCCTCACCTCCAGTACATCCATCTTGGAGTAATAACCTAGGACCCTCCCCTCCAGTACATCCATCTTGGAGTAATAACCTAGGACCCTCCCCTCCAGTACATCCATCTTGGAGTAATAACCTAGGACCCTCCCCTCCAGTACATCCATCTTGGAGTAATAACCTAGGACCCTCCCCTCCAGTACATCCATCTTGGAGTAATAACCTAGGACCCTCCCCTCCAGTACATCCATCTTGGAGTAATAACCTAGGACCCTCCCCTCCAGTACATCCATCTTGGAGTAATAACCTAGGACCCTCCCCTCCAGTACATCCATCTTGGAGTAATAACCTAGGACCCTCCCCTCCACAACATCCATCTTGGAGTAATAACCTAGGACCCTCCCCTCCAGTACATCCATCTTAGAGTAATAACCTAGGACCCTCCCGTCCAGTACATCTATCTTGGAGTAATAACCTAGGACCCTCCTCTCCAGTACATCCATCTTGGAGTAATAACCTAGGACCCTCCCCTCCAGTACATCCATCTTGGAGTAATAATCTAGGACCCTCCCGTCCCCTCCTGTACATCCATCTTGGAGTAATAACCTAGGACCCTCCCCTACACTACATCCATCTTGGAGTAATAACCTAGGACCCTCCCCTCCAGTACATCCATCTTAGAGTAATAACCTAGGACCCTCCCGTCCAGTACATCTATCTTGGAGTAATAACCTAGGACCCTCCTCTCCAGTACATCCATCTTGGAGTAATAACCTAGGACCCTCCCCTCCAGTACATCCATCTTGGAGTAATAATCTAGGACCCTCCCGTCCAGTACATCTATCTTGGAGTAATAACCTAGGACCCTCCTCTCCAGTACATCCATCTTGGAGTAATAACCTAGGACCCTCCTCTCCAGTACATCCATCTTGGAGTAATAACCTAGGACCCTCCCCTACACTACATCCATCTTGGAGTAATAACCTAGGACCCGACCCTCCAGTACATCCATCTTGGAGTAATAACCTAGGACCCTCCCCTCCAGTACATCCATCTTGGAGTAATAACCTAGGACCCTCCCCTCCAGTACATCCATCTTGGAGTAATAACCTAGGACCCTCCCCTCCAGTACATCCATCTTGGAGTAATAACCTAGGACCCTCCCCTCCAGTACACCCATCTTGGAGTTATAACCTAGGACCTGACCCAACCCTCCAGTACATCCTTAGGGTGATGTGTCTAGTGAAAGCATCTTCCTCTTTGGTTCTGTTATAGTCTTGATTTAATGGCCTCTGGGATTTCCTGATTCATCCAATGTTCAGTTCTTTGTTTAATTCTAAAGGTTTTCCATGGAGCCACTATATCCACAGTGTTTAAGAAACAGTTGTTTAAACTGTCCCATGATTATCGATGTCTCAACCAAATATTACCCACATGTCCACTTTGAAATGATGTGGTGAGCCCAGTGCATCTCTCTCTCTCTCTCTCGCTCTCTAACACAATCACTCTCTCTTTAGGCTGTCTCTCTCTCTCTCTCTCAAACACAATCACGCTCTCTTTCCCTCTCTTTAGGCTACCCCTCTCTCTCCTCTCTCCTTCCTTCCACTGCGGTTTCCTGCAATCATCCAGGGCCTGTCCTGCCAAGATATAGCCAGTAACTCCCGCTTCCAACTGTACACGTATTCTCTTTTCTCTCTCCCCTTACTCTTAACGTCTATGTTGAGATCACTGTGTATTCCCCATTTCCCCAATCCCCGCAGACAAATTTTATAAATCCCGATTAATGTCAAATAACGGCCACACAGCAGGCAATAACAGTAAAATGACATCGGTTAACTAACATACCAGCTGTTTTAGTCGATTTGTTACCGGAAAGAAGAAAGAGGAAGCCCCTCCGCTGAAAGTACAAACTGTTCTATTCACAATAACATCCGGCCGGTTTTAAATGTTTATTTTTAATTTTTCTTAACTAACGGTTTTTTCGTTTACCTCTTTGTTCGCTTCCATGGTCGCGCACCGGCCCCTCGACGTGGAACAGGGTGTGAAGTCTGGTCTGTAGATGAGGGAGAGAGAGCAGCACATAGTAGAGCACACAAAGCAACTGGACGCGACCCGAGGACCGAGCACTGCAAAGACAATCGCGAGACTTCTTGTGATCTCGTCTATCACCTCGGCAGTCTATAGATTGTAGACCCGGGAAGGTAGCTGCAGCTCAATATGGGTATTTTATGTGTTATATTTTATTTGACATTTATTTAAACTAGGCAAGTCCGTTTAGAACAAATTCTTATTTGCAATGACGTTCTACCCCTGCCAAACCCTAACCCGGACGACGCTGGGCCAATTGTGCGCCGCCCTATAGGACTCCCAATTACAGCCGGTTATGGTACGGCCTGGAATCAAACCAGGGTCTGTAGTGACGCCTCTAGCACTAAGACGTAAAGTTAGGAAATGGGTTAGGGTTAGCAAAAATGCAACAAAAAAATCTACCTTCGACATTCATTTGACGAAAGCTGGATCCCATCTAGCCATACCCTCCGTATGGCGACCGGAGTGTGGGCGAATGGGTGTGTCGAAAGGAAAGTGGTGGGCGTGTGGAAAGGAGAGGGTGCGTCGAAAGCTTTCTGCTATAGGTTACATGGTTTTGATTGAGGGATGTTTTTTTTCTTCCGTTTCTTACCACACAGCTTCCATACATTGTGCTTCCATACAATGAGTTTCCCGACATTGAGCTTCCATACGGCGAGAGTTTGGACTTATGTTCTGAAGCCAGAGGATGAGTGTGCATCTTATTTCACTGTTAGTTTTACACAACGTATTGTAAATGTGCAGCTATAAAACGGATTGTTTATGTTTTATTAGAGGTACAGGGTGATGGTTACTGTCAGACTGGTCTCATAGACTAGATGTAACATAGTAAACGTAAATCCAGGACAGATTGATATGGTAACATAGTATAAACGTAAATCCAGGATAGATTGATATGGTAAGTATGATATGGTTAGATAAGACAGAAGGTCACTTAAGGCAGAAACGAAAGGAGGGTGGTTGTGAACGTCTAGCAACCCAGAGGTTGCATGTCCAAGTCTCATCCTGGACAACGTTAGTATTTTAGCTAATCAGAAACTTTGCAGCTACTTACTACGGTTTGTCTACTTTGTAACTACTTCGCATGTTAGCTAACCTTTTCCCCTGACCTAACTTCTAACCAACCTTAACCCTAACACCTAGCCTAACTAACGTTTTGCCACCTAGCTAACATTAGCCACAAGAAATGTGGAATTTGTAACATATCAATTATGATGGACATCCACAAATGAATATATACCATACTAAACGTAACATATCATGCTAAATGGAATGTGTCGGACTGTGACCGTCACCCTGATACTACATTGAACAAAAAATATAAATGCAACGATTTTACTGAGTTTCAGTTCATACAAGGAAATCAGTCAATTGAAATAAATGCATTAGGCCCTAATCTATGGATTTCACAGGACTCAAATCAAAGTTTATTTGTCACGTGTGCCGACCTTACAGTGAAATGCTTACTTACAGACTCTAACCAATAGTGCGAAAAAAAGGTATGTGTGTAGGTAAGTAAAGAAATGTTGCTGTCTGCTATTTACCCAGTACAGTAGAAACCAGGAGTCCACTTCTCCATACACGCTGTCTGCCATCTACCCAGTACAGTAGAAACCTGGAGTCCACTTCTCCATACACGCTGTCTGCCATCTACCCAGTACAGTAGAAACCAGGAGTCCACTTCTCCATACACGCTGTCTGCCATCTACCCAGTACAGTAGAAACCAGGAGTCCACTTCTCCATACACGCTGTCTGCCATCTACCCAGTACAGTAGAAACCAGGAGTCCACTTCTCCATACACGCTGTCTGCCATCTACCCAGTACAGTAGAAACCAGGAGTCCACTTCTCCATACACGCTGTCTGCCATCTACCCAGTACAGTAGAAACCAGGAGTCCACTTCTCCATACACGCTGTCTGCCATCTACCCAGTACAGTAGAAACCAGGAGTCCACTTCTCCATACACGCTGTCTGCCATCTACCCAGTACAGTAGAAACCAGGAGTCCACTTCTCCATACACGCTGTCTGCCATCTACCCAGTACAGTAGAAACCAGGAGTCCACTTCTCCATACACGCTGTCTGCCATCTACCCAGTACAGTAGAAACCAGGAGTCCACTTCTCCATACACGCTGTCTGCTACAGAGTGGCATTTACCCGCTGAAATCGGTTACAATGCCGAACTGCAGTCAGGTCAAGACCCCTGGTGTGACAGTTTGTGCAGAAACCCTCAGTTTCATCAGCTGTCCGGGTCGCTGGTCTCAAGACGACCCCACAGATGAAATAGCCGGATGTGGAGGTCCTGGGCTGGCGTGGTTACAAGTGGTCTGCCCGTTGTGAGACTGGTTGGACGTACTGCCAAATTCTCTAAAACGATGTTTTGGAAATTGGTACTGTAGTAACCTGGTATATTTATGTTAAGTATTATGTTTACCAATAGATGGCAGTATTGACTCAATACGGGGTTTGCTTTTAAGAAGCATCCTAAAACACTACATATTTGTCGATGAGGATAACTATGGAGGACAGCGTTGGATTTGTTTGCCACGCATTCGACGGAGAGTTTGGCGCGCGACGCTGGATGCGAGACTAAAGGGAGCGGTGGAAGATTCTGGAGGATGGATTCCCGGGTAGTACAAATTATTGACTGTGTGCGGGGAGAGAGAATTGGAAAAGATGGCTTTGGCAACAATAGGTTCGCTACCACCAGTTATCCTACAAATCAGGAATGGGAGGAGTACTGTGAAATAATGTAAAATGTCTTTGCTGCTAATGAAATAACTGATGCCGCTAAACAGAAATCCAGACTCATACGCGTTGTCGGTGGACAAACATGCAACTCAATGAGGAACCTGTTGCGCCCTGATAAACCATTCATAGCAATGCGCTGGTTTCAAAGAAGGGGAAGCAGCCAATAAACTGTTTATCGTTGCTAAGGCCAACACATAGCGTCTGACTGTAAATTCAAACATGAAAAGTGTGATGCATGTGGGATGATAGGACTTTGCGAGGGCGTGCCGCAATAAGAAAACGCAACGGACTTTACAGCAAAGAGAGAACGGACAGAGAACCAAAT
>NC_143034.1:6032500-6097500 GCF_057628025.1 Oncorhynchus mykiss
TAGCAACAAGACAGTCAAAACCAAGGGTCCCGGCTAAGCCCATGTTATACATAGCAACAAGACAGTCAAAACCAAGGGTCCCGGCTAAGCCCATGTTATACATAGCAACAAGAC
This sequence comes from Oncorhynchus mykiss, assembly GCF_057628025.1. Lineage (NCBI taxonomy): Eukaryota > Metazoa > Chordata > Actinopteri > Salmoniformes > Salmonidae > Oncorhynchus > Oncorhynchus mykiss. Next base: position 6,032,615 of record NC_143034.1, read on the forward strand.
AGTCAAAACCAAGGGTCCCGGCTAAGCCCATGTTATACATAGCAACAAGACAGTCAAAACCAAGGGTCCCGGCTAAGCCCATGTTATACATAGCAACAAGACAGTCAAAACCAAGGGTCCCGGCTAAGCCCATGTTATAGTAGCAACAAGACAGTCAAAATCAAGGGTCCCAGCTAAGCCCATGTTATACATAGCAACAAGACAGTCAAAACCAAGGGTCCCGGCTAAGCCCATGTTATACATAGCAACAAGACAGTCAAAACCAAGGGTCCCGGCTAAGCCCATGTTATACATAGCAACAAGACAGTCAAAACCAAGGGTCCCGGCTAAGCCCATGTGATACGTAGCAACAAGACTGTCAAGGGTCCCGGCTAAGCCCATGTTATAGTAGCAACAAGACTGTCAAAACCAAGGGTCCCAGCTAAGCCCATGTTATACATAGCAACAAGACTGTCAAGGGTCCCGGCTAAGCCCATGTGATACGTAGCAACAAGACTGTCAGGGTCCCGGCTAAGCCCATGTGATACGTAGCAACAAGACTGTCAAGGGTCCCGGCTAAGCTGATGTTATATATACGCAGTCAGACACATTACAACAAAGCTCTTTCGACACACAGAAGTTTAGACAGAAGTCACTACTTGTCCAGACACTAAACACTGAACGAGTTTTTGGATCCTATTGGTTTAAAACAACTTTGATGACAGAGTAAATACCCTTCATAAATACTGGGGACACACTACACCAACACCACACAGATACGTACGTACCTTGATGGAGTCCTGTGTGAGCAGGGTAGCAGGCCGAGGTCTCCAGAGTAGCTGACAGAAACGATCCTTGTTGTTCTTCTGGAGGAGACGCCCCTGGAAGGTCCACAGCCAATAGGCATTGTCCACCTGACGGGAGAGACAACCCCCTTTTTAAAAACACACTTGGTATGGCTCAGATAAAAACATTGTCCACCTGACGGGAGAGACAACCCCTTTTTTAAAAACACACTTGGTATGGCTCAGATAAAAACATTGTCCACCTGACGGGAGAGACAACCCCCTTTTTAAAAACACACTTGGTATGGCTCAGATAAAAACATTGTCCACCTGACGGGAGAGACAACCCCCTTTTTAAAAACACACTTGGTATGGCTCAGATAAAAACATTGTCCACCTGACGGGAGAGACAACCCCCTTTTTAAAAACACACTTGGTATGGCTCAGATAAAAACACCTTTTTTTTCTCCGCGATTGATGAAAAGAACATAGTACACGAGCAGAAAAGGAGAAGGGATTTTTCTGAAGTTGTGTCTGTGTGTTTGTTCTGCTACAAACCAATCTAGAAGAAAAAGAAAATGCACACCTGTTTAGACGAGGTGCTGGCTAGCGGAGTAGAACACCTGTTAAGACGAGGTGCTGGCTAGCGGAGTAGAACACCTGTTAAGATGAGGTGCTGGCTAGCGGAGTAGAACACCTGTTTAGACGAGGTGCTGGCTAGCGGAGTAGAACACCTGTTAAGACGAGGTGCTGGCTAGCGGAGTAGAACACCTGTTTAGACGAGGTGCTGGCTAGCGGAGTAGAACACCTGTTAAGACGAGGTGCTGGCTAGCGGAGTAGAACACCTGTTAAGACGAGGTGCTGGCTAGCGGAGTAGAACACCTGTTAAGACGAGGTGCAGGCTAGCGGAGTAGAACACCTGTTAAGACGAGGTGCTGGCTAGCGGAGTAGAACACCTGTTAAGACGAGGTGCTGGCTAGCGGAGTAGAACACCTGTTAAGACGAGGTGCTGGCTAGCGGAGTAGAACACCTGTTAAGACGAGGTGCTGGCTAGCGGAGTAGAACACCTGTTTAGACGAGGTGCTGGCTAGGGGAGTAGAACACCTGTTAAGACGAGGTGCTGGCTAGCGGAGTAGAACACCTGTTAAGACGAGGTGCTGGCTAGCGGAGTAGAACACCTGTTAAGACGAGGTGCTGGCTAGCGGAGTAGAACACCTGTTAAGACGAGGTGCTGGCTAGCGGAGTAGAACACCTGTTAAGACGAGGTGCTGGCTAGCGGAGTAGAACACCTGTTAAGACGAGGTGCTGGCTAGCGGAGTAGAACACCTATTTAGACGAGGTGCTGGCTAGCGGAGTAGAACACCTGTTAAGACGAGGTGCTGGCTAGCGGAGTAGAACACCTATTTAGACGAGGTGCTGGCTAGCGGAGTAGAACACCTATTTAGACGAGGTGCTGGCTAGCGGAGTAGAACACCTGTTAAGACGAGGTGCTGGCTAGCGGAGTAGAACACCTGTTTAGACGAGGTGCTGGCTAGCGGAGTAGAACACCTGTTAAGACGAGGTGCTGGCTAGTGGAGTAGAACACCTGTTAAGACGAGGTGCTGGCTAGCGGAGTAGAAAACTGGAAAATAAGAGAGCCGCACACTCTAGGAGCTCAGATGGCAAAAAAAAAAAAAAAAATTACCACCGTTTCAACAGCCAAGCTGTTTTCAAATCAAATCAAATTTATTTAAAAAGGCCCTTCGTACATCAGCTGATGTCTCAAAGTGCTGAACAGAAACCCAGCCTAAAACCCCAAACAGCAAGCAATGCAGGTGTAGAAGCACCCGTTTACCAACGTTTCGGACAGCCAAGCTGTCTTCATCAGGGTTATAATCACAAACACTGCGGGATGCCTCGTTAACGTCGTGTCAAAAGGCACAGGTGTCTGTAATCACGGCCAAGAGTGGCCTGATATCATTGGTTAATTATTGCGGTACAAACCAACATTCATTTAGTTGATCTTCCCATTTAAATAAACATGACAGTAGGAGTTTATTCCCTGTGTGTGTGTGAGTGTGTGTGAAGTGTGTGTCAGGTGTACCTTGTGACTCCACCAGGACACAGAGGTCACCAGGTATCGTCCCGTAGGGTCCCACTCTACGTCAGAGGCCATGTAGTGTTCAACCATGTTCATCATGGTGCAGTCAGAGGTGTCCACAAACGCCAGGGCCCCGTTCATACTGGAGGAGAGGAGAGTTAACACAGGGCCCCGTTCATACTGGAGGAGAGGAGAGTTAACACAGGGCCCCGTTCATACTGGAGGAGAGGAGAGTTAACACAGGGGCCCGTTCATACTGGAGGAGACGGTTAACACAGAAGGGGAGATCTCTCTCTCTCACACACACACACACAGGTCTTGTACCTCCTGAGTCCAGCCAGCACCATGAACTGTCCCTGAGGACTCCAGAAGATGCTGTTGGCCTGCTGCTTGTCAAACATCTCTGGAGAGAGAAGGGGGAGGAGAGACAAGGGGGGGAGGAGAGGAGAGACAAGTGGGGGAAGGAGAGAGAGGGGGGGAGGAGAGAGAGGGGGGGAGGAGAGGAGAGACAAGTGGGGGAAGGAGAGAGAGGGGGGGAGGCGAGGAGAGACAAGTGGGGGAAGGAGAGAGAGGGGGGGAGGAGAGGAGAGACAAGTGGGGGAAGGAGAGAGGGGGGAGGGGAGACAAGTGGGGGAAGGAGAGAGAGGGGGGAGGAGAGGAGAGAGGGGGAGGAGAGAGAAGGGGGGAGGAGAGAGTAGGGCAGAAGGAGAGGAGAGAGAAGGGGGGAGAGGAGGAGGAAAGGAGAGGGGAGGAGAGAGAGGGGGGGGAGAGGAGAGAGGGGGGGAGAGGAGAGAGAAGGGGGGGAGGGGAGGAGAGAGAAGGGGGGGAGGGGAGGAGAGAGAAGAAGGAGAGGAGAGAGAAGTGGGGAGAGGAGAGAGAATGTTACAGTAACAGACTGTTGTTTGCCAAAGGACTGAATACGACATCTGACAACAGTAGAGACGGAATAACGATCCTTATAGACATTACAGAGTCAATGTTTTTAAAGGTTCCTCTACTGAGAGAGAGAGAGAGGGGGAGGAGAGGAGACATCCTTATAGACATTACAGAGTCATGAGATATTCTCAGGTAAAGGTTGGACAGAGAGAGAGGGGGAGGAGAGGAGACATCCTTATAGACATTATAGAGTCATGAGATATTCTCAGGTAAAGGTTGGACTCACAGAGAGAGGGGGGGAGGAGAGGAGACATCCTTATAGATATTACAGAGTCATGAGATATTCTCAGGTAAAGGTTGTACTCACTGATGAGTTCTATCTTCCCGTTGTTCTTGACGTGGTAGAACGAGGCGTTGATTCTGGGAGATTCACCGTGCAGGACGGCAAACTTACTGCCGTTGGGCTCCCACGCAAACGCTATGATGCTCTCCGCTAGGGGACGACAACACTGGTGTTATTATACCTGGTGGTGTTACTATACCTAGTGGTGTTACTATACCTGGTGGTGTTACTGCACCTGGTGGTGTTACTATACCTAGTGGTGTTACTATACCTAGTGGTGTTACTATACCTGGTGGTGTTACTATACCTGGTGGTGTTACTATACCTAGTGGTGTTACTATACCTAGTGGTGTTACTATACCTAGTGGTGTTACTATACCTGGTGGTGTTACTATACCTAGTGGTGTTACTATACCTGGTGGTGTTACTGCACCTGGTGGTGTTACTATACCTGGTGGTGTTACTATACCTAGTGGTGTTACTATACCTAGTGGTGTTACTATACCTAGTGGTGTTACTATACCTGGTGGTGTTACTATACCTAGTGGTGTTACTATACCTAGTGGTGTTACTATACCTAGTGGTGTTACTATACCTAGTGGTGTTACTATACCTAGTGGTGTTACCTAGTGGTGTTACTATACCTGGTGGTGTTACTATACCTGGTGGTGTTACTGCACCTGGTGGTGTTACTATACCTAGTGGTGTTACTGCACCTAGTGGTGTTACTATACCTGGTGGTGTTACTGCACCTGGTTGTGTTACTGCACATTATCAGTGGGGGGGTTTCTGTCAGTCTTGTCAGAGCGAGGGGGTTTCTGTCCATCTTGTCAGAGTGGGGGGGGTTTCTGTCCATCTTGTCAGGGTGGGGGGGGGTTCTGTCCATCATGTCAGAGTGGTGGGGGGTTTCTGTCCATCTTGTCAGAGTGGGGGGGGTTCTGTCCATCTTGTCAGAGTGGGGGAGGGGGTTCTATCCGTCTTGTCAGAGTGGTGGGGGGTTTCTGTCCATCTTGTCAGAGTGGGGGGGGGGGGGGGGGGGTTCTGTCCATCTTGTCAGAGTGGGGGAGGGGGTTCTATCCGTCTTGTCAGAGTGGGGGAGGGGGTTCTATCCGTCTTGTCAGAGTGGTGGGGGGTTTCCTGTCCATCTTGTCAGAGCGGGGGGGAGGGGGTTCTGTCCATCTTGTCAGAGCGGGGAGGGGGGGGGTTCTGTCCATCTTGTCAGAGCGGGGGGGTTCTATCCATCTTGTTAGAGTGGTGGGGAGGGGGTTCTGTCCATCTTGTCAGAGCGGGGGGGGGGGGGGGGGAAGGGGTTCTATCCATCTTGTCAGAGCGGGGGGGAGGGGGGGGGGGTTCTGTCCATCTTGTCAGAGCGGGGGGGAGGGGGGGGGGTTCTGTCCATCTTGTCAGCGGGGGGGGGGGGGGGTTCTGTCCATCTTGTCAGAGCGGGGGGTGTGCGTTACCAGTTTTAGATTCCGGGTCTCCCTTCATCTCCACCACGTCAACAGGAACCTGCTTCTCTCTCATCCTGAAGATCTCAAAGTTGGTCACCACACCCTGAGAGAACGAGAGGAGAGGACAGAGAGGAGAGAAAATGATGGAGGAGATGACAGAGAGGAGAGAAAATGATGGAGAAGATGAGAGAGGAGAGAAAATGGAGGAGAGGAGGAGAGAACGAGAGGATAGGAGGATGACAGAGGAGAGAGAATGATGGAGGAGATGACAGAGCGGAGAGAGAATGATGGAGATGACAGAGAGGACAGACAGGAAGAGAGAACGAGAGGAGAGGACAGACAGGAGGAGAGAACGAGAGGATAGGAGAGGACAGAGAATGATGGAGGAGATGACAGAAGAGGAGAGGGGAATGACAGGATGAGGACAGAGAGAGAAAGGAGACTTGTAAATGAGGTTTAACATCAAAGCAGTCCCATTTACCCTCCCCCCTTCACCCTCCCTCTGTTCTCCTTCACTAACCTGAGTTCCTTTAGGTGTCCGGTCCACCTTGACACAGAGGTAGTCTCCCTGTCTACTCCCCCTTCACCCTCCCTCTGTTCTCCTCCCCCCTTCACCCTCCCTCTGTTCTCCTTCACTAACCTGAGTTCCTTTAGGTGTTCGGTCCACCTTGACACAGAGGTAGTCTCCCTGTCTCTGCCAGTGGAGTTTACAGTCCACCACGTTGAAGAGGTTCCTGACTCTGATCTCCTGTCTGGAGGGAAGCTGCATCAGAGTCACTCTGGCTGGGATGTCTTTGTCCTCGGGGACCCAGAACGCTATGATGTTATCGCCTGGGGACCAGGAGAAGTCCCTGCAGAGGGGAGGAGAGGATTAATACACACACACACACACACACAGGACAGGTGGTATTCCTCTAACTAGTCTCTGTCTGACAGGTGGTATTCCTCTAACTAGTCTCTGTTCAACAGGTGGTATTCCTCTAACTAGTCTCTGTCTGACAGGTGGTATTCCTCTAACTAGTCTCTGTCTGACAGGTGGTATTCCTCTAACTAGTCTCTGTCTGACAGGTGGTATTCCTCTAACTAGTCTCTGTCTGACAGGTGGTATTCCTCTAACTAGTCTCTGTCTGACAGGTGGTATTCCTCTAACTAGTCTCTGTCTGACAGGTGGTATTCCTCTAACTAGTCTCTGTCCTACAGGTGGTATTCCTCTAACTAGTCTCTGTCTGACAGGTGGTATTCCTCTAACTAGTCTCTGTCTGCTGATTAAGGGACAACATGCCCAGGATAAAGACTTACTAGATAACAGATTGAACTAACTGATTAAGGGTCAACATGCCCAGGATAAAGACTTACTTGATGCCACTGATCTTCAGACTCTTCTTATCCAACAGGCCCATGGACTACGACAGGAGAAAACAGGATGTTGTTAAGTACGGACTCACCAGTCTGTTATACAGACACACTCAGAGTAATACTGGTCAATCTAACTTACTGGGGTCTCATAGATGCTCAGTGTGGGAACTTACTGGGGTTTCGTAGATGCTCAGTGTGGGGACTTACTGGGGTCTCGTAGACGCTCAGTGTGGGGACTTACTGGGGTCTCGTAGATGCTCAGTGTGGGGACTTTACTGGGGTCTCGTAGACGCTCAGTGTGGGGACTTACTGGAGTCTCGTAGATGCTCAGTGTGGGGACTTACTGGGGTCTCGTAGATGCTCAGTGTGGGGACTTTACTGGGGTCTCGTAGACGCTCAGTGTGGGGACTTACTGGGGTCTCGTAGATGCTCAGTGTGGGGACTTACTGGGGTCTCGTAGACCCTCAGAGTGGGGACTTACTGGGGTCATAGACGCTCAGTGTGGGGACTTACTGGGGTCTCGTAGACGCTCAGTGTGGGGACTTACTGGGGTCTCGTAGACGCTCAGTGTGGGGACTTACTGGGGTCTCGTAGACGCTCAGTGTGGGGACTTACTGGGGTCTCGTAGATGCTCAGTGTGGGGACTTACTGGGGTCATAGACGCTCAGTGTGGGGACTTACTGGGGTCTCGTAGACGCTCAGTGTGGGGACTTACTGGGGTCTCGTAGACGCTCAGTGTGGGGACTTACTGGGGTCTCGTAGACCCTCAGTGTGGGGACTTACTGGGGTCATAGATGCTCAGTGTGGGGACTTACTGGGGTCTCGTAGACCCTCAGTGTGGGGACTTACTGGGGTCTCGTAGATGCTCAGTGTGTCCTGGGTCATCCTGGCAAAGAACTTCCCATCATGACTCCACCTGGAGAAACAGACACATGTTATAACAATGCAGCTAGGGAGAGAACCAAGACAGTTAGGGGAGAGAACCAAGACAGACCGCTGCAGTTAGGGAGAGAACCAAGACAGACCGCTGCAGTTAGGGGAGAGAACCAAGACAGACCACTGCAGTTAGGGGAGAGAACCAAGACAGACCGCTGCAGCTAGGGGAGAGAACCAAGACAGACCGCTGCAGTTAGGGAGAGAACCAAGACAGACCGCTGCAGCTAGGGGAGAGAACCAAGACAGACTGCTGCAGCTAGGGGAGAGAACCAAGACAGACCGCTGCAGCTAGGGGAGAGAACCAAGACAGACCGCTGCAGTTAGGGGAGAGAACCAAGACAGACCGCTGCAGTTAGGGAGAGAACCAAGACAGACCGCTGCAGTTAGGGGAGAGAACCAAGACAGACCGCTGCAGCTAGGGAGAGAACCAAGACAGACCGCTGCAGTTAGGGAGAGAACCAAGACAGACCGCTGCAGTTAGGGGGGGGGAGAGAACCAAGACAGACCGCTGCAGTTAGGGGAGAGAACCAAGACAGACCGCTGCAGTTAGGGGAGAGAACCAAGACAGACCGCTGCAGCTAGGGGAGAGAACCAAGACAGACCGCTGCAGCTAGGGGAGAGAACCAAGACAGACCACTGCAGTTAGGGGAGAGAACCAAGACAGACCGCTGCAGCTAGGGGAGAGAACCAAGACAGACCGCTGCAGTTAGGGGAGAGAACCAAGACAGACCGCTGCAGTTAGGGGAGAGAACCAAGACAGTTAGGGGAGAGAACCAAGACAGACCGCTGCAGCTAGGGGAGAGAACCAAGACAGACCGCTGCAGTTAGGGAGAGAACCAAGACAGACCGCTGCAGTTAGGGGAGAGAACCAAGACAGACCGCTGCAGTTAGGGGAGAGAACCAAGACAGACCGCTGCAGTTAGGGGAGAGAACCAAGACAGACCGCTGCAGTTAGGGGAGAGAACCAAGACAGACCGCTGCAGTTAGGGGAGAGAACCAAGACAGACCGCTGCAGTTAGGGGAGAGAACCAAGACAGACCGCTGCAGTTAGGGGAGAGAACCAAGACAGACCGCTGCAGTTAGGGGAGAGAACCAAGACAGACCGCTGCAGTTAGGGGAGAGAACCAAGACAGTTAGGGGAGAGAACCAAGACAGACCGCTGCAGCTAGGGGAGAGAACCAAGACAGACCGCTGCAGTTAGGGGAGAGAACCAAGACAGACCGCTGCAGAAGATGTAGAGACATGAAAACAGAGGGGTGGGTCGTCAGGCCTTACTAGAAGATGTGGAGACATGAAAACAGAGGGGTGGGTCGTCAGGCCTTACTAGAAGATGTGGAGACATGAAAACAGAGGGGTGGGTCGTCAGGCCTTACTAGAAGATGTAGAGACATGAAAACAGAGGGGTGTGTCGTCAGGCCTTACTAGAAGATGTAGAGGCATGAAAACAGAGGGGTGGGTAGTCAGGCCTTACTAGAAGATGTAGAGACATGAAAACAGAGGGGTGTGTCGTCAGGCCTTACTAGAAGATGTAGAGACATGAAAACAGAGGGGTGGGTAGTCAGGCCTTGCTAGAAGATGTAGAGACATGAAAACAGAGGGGTGGGTCGTCAGGCCTTACTAGAAGATGTAGAGACATGAAAACAGAGAGGAGGGTCGTCAGGCCTTACTAGAAGATGTGGAGACATGAAAACAGAGGGGTGTGTAGTCAGTCCTTACTTGAAGATGGGCCAGTGGGCGGAGCTCTCACAGTGGAAGCCTCTCTTCTTCTGGCCAGTCAGAATGTCCCAGATGATGATGGCCTGGGGGTCCTCAGTGTCCATCAGGGGACTGAACGTCACCACGTACCTACCAACCATTATATAACAACTTTATATGTAGCTTCATAAAGATTCGTACAGATGACATAGACAGGTTATAACCACACTAGGCTCACCATGTACAGGGTAACTGCCAAAATGAAAGGAAACACTTGAGTCAACGAGGGATACAAAGTACATTGAAAGCAGGTGCCTCCACACAGGTGTGGTTCCTGAGGTAATTAAGCAATTAACATCCCATCATGCTTAGGGTCATGTATAAAAATGCCCAGTTGACCATTATCTTGGCTACCATGGCTAGAAGAAGAGATCTCAGAGACATTGAAAGAGGGCTCTGAAAGGAGCACAGGGGTTTTAAAGGGTGTGTGAGTCTCAGTAACTGGATCCCAAATCAACACTTCTGGGAGATTCTGGAGCGGCGCCCGAGACAGCGTTTTGTCACCACCGTCAACGAAACACCAAATGAAGGATTTTATCGTGGAAGAACGGTTTCCCATCGTCACGGATCCCTCTGGGACTTTCATTACGCACACCTGGTCCCTATTCCCAGTGATTAGTCACACCCTATCCCCAGTGATTAGTCACACCCTATTCCCAGTGATTAGACACACCCTATCCCCAGTGATTAGACACACCCTATCCCCAGTGATTAGTCACACCCTATCCCCAGTGATTAGTCACACCCTATCTCCAGTGATTAGTCACACCCTATCCCCAGTGATTAGTCACACCCTATCCCCAGTGATTAGTCACACCCTATCCCCAGTGATTAGTCACACCCTATCCCCAGTGATTAGACACACCCTATCCCCAGTGATTAGACACACCCTATCCCCAGTGATTATTAATTGTATAAGTGTGCCCTTGGGTTACTATTGTCCTGACGATATATTGTTACAATGTCCGTTGGTGCGTGTGAGTACCTGTGCTGTCTGTTTTGGGTTGTACAGATGATTACGGGTCTCGTCCCGTGTGTTAGTCATTGTGCAGATGATTACGGGTCTCTTCCCGTGTGTTAGTCATTGTGCAGATGATTACGGGTCTCTTCCCGTGTGTTAGTCATTGTGCAGATGATTACGGGTCCCGTGTGTTAATCATTGTGCAGATGATTACGAGTCTCTTCCCGTGTGTTAGTCATTGTGCAGATGATTACGGGTCTCTTCCCGTGTGTTAGTCATTGTGCAGATGATTACGGGTCTCTTCCCGTGTGTTAGTCATTGTGCAGATGATTACGGGTCTCGTCCTGTGTGTTAGTCATTGTGCAGATGATTACGGGTCTCGTCCTGTGTGTTAGTCATTGTGCAGATGATTACGGGTCTCTTCCCGTGTGTTAGTCATTGTGCAGATCATTACGGGTCTCGTCCTGTGTGTTAGTCATTGTGCAGATGATTACGGGTCTCTTCCCGTGTGTTAGTCATTGTGCAGATGATTACGGGTCTCGTCCTGTGTGTTAGTCATTGTGCAGATGATTACGGGTCTCGTCCCGTGTGTTAGTCATTGTGCAGATGATTACGGGTCCCGTGTGTTAGTCATTGTGCAGATGATTACGGGTCCCGTGTGTTAGTCATTGTGCAGATGATTACGGGTCTCGTCCCGTGTGTTAGTCATTGTGCAGATGATTACGGGTCCCGTCCCGTGTGTTAGTCATTGTGCAGATGATTACGGGTCTCTTCCCGTGTGTTAGTCATTGTGCAGATGATTACGGGTCTCGTCCTGTGTGTTAGTCATTGTGCAGATGATTACGGGTCTCGTCCCGTGTGTTAGTCATTGTGCAGATGATTACGGGTCCCGTGTGTTAGTCATTGTGCAGATGATTACGGGTCCCGTGTGTTAGTCATTGTGCAGATGATTACGGGTCTCGTCCCGTGTGTTAGTCATTGTGCAGATGATTACGGGTCTCGTCCCGTGTGTTAGTCATTGTGCAGATGATTACGGGTCTCGTCCCGTGTGTTAGTCATTGTGCAGATGATTACGGGTCTCGTCCCGTGTGTTAGTCATTGTGCAGATGATTACGGGTCTCGTCCCGTGTGTTAGTCATTGTGCGCTTGTGTTATTTATTCGAGGTACTCCTCGCTCTTTTCGTTTTTGAGGTTTCAACCCTGTGTGTTGTATACGTGTTTGTTTGGTCTTCGTCCCCGTGCCTGTACATAATAACAACATTACGTATTCCTGCGCCTGTCTCCCGATCCCTTACGCCAGCGTGACACACCCCTCCAATAGAGTTCCAGAAAGCTGTAGAATCTACGCCGAGGAGCATCGAAGCTGTTCTGGCTGGTGGTGCAACACCCTATTAAGGCACTTTATGTTGGGGTTTCCTTTATTCTGGCAGTTACCTGTAGCTACCAAGCATTATAACCCCTTTATGTAGCTTCACACGGCGTCATACCGCCGACAGAGCTACCACTAGGGCATGGGTGTGTCCACGGTGCCCATCAGGGGACTGGACGTCACGGCGACATCCCTATGAAGCGTTATAACACCTTAAAAGGCTTAATAAGACTACATAGAGTTACATTATGGCCTGAAGGTCCTCATTTACTATCAGGGAATTAAGCATTATAATGTAATGTAGCTTCATTTTTATTTTACCTTTATTTAACAGTGGGTTAACTGCCTTGTTCAGGGACAGAATGACAGATTTTTACCTTGTCAGCTCAGGGATTCGATCCAGCAACCTTTCGGTTACTAATCCAACGCTCTAACCACTAGGCTACCTGCCCCCCCCCCCCCCCCCCTAACTACTAGGCTACCTGCCGCCCCGCCCCATAAGGCTTCATAGATGTGATATAGACAGGCATGGATTATTCATTAGCGATTGGCTACCTCTCGCAGGGGGAGAAGTCGATCAGAGACACTCCCTGGTGGCTGAAACGTTGGATCTGCTTGAACTTCTCTCCGCCCCACAATGCAATGCCTCGCTGGTGGAACGTGGCCAGGTAGGTTCCCTTGGGAGACCAGCGCACATAGGTCTCTGTCCAGCGCTACAGGGACACAACACGGTCACAACCTCAGAATCAATCAATATACAATAACAACACCACGGCAGACATTTTGATGACACGTTCAAGCCTTCTACTTTTTAAGTATCAAAGCCGTAAAAAAGTATTTCTGTAGATGTAGAATGCTCAGTGCAAAAAAAAATAAAAAACTGATTGGTTGAACCATCATCTCACTGCGCTGTCGTGATTGGTTGAATGGTTGACTCACCGCCCTCTCCTCGGAGACGATTGGATCCTTGGCGTCGTTGTTGAAGATGGCGGTCCTCTCTCCTGATTCGTAGATGACGCTGTACTGGTCACGACAGTCGGGGTCCTCCATCCAGTGACGCATGTTACCCTGGCAACACAAACAGGAAGTGACCGTTAGTAATGACTTGTCCCCCCCCACAACGCCGGGTGGGTATTCTCTGAACGTGTGGTTGAAGTGACAGTGTGTAACACTCACAAAGTCCTTGAAGGGCTGCTTCTCAGGAGTCTCCCACTCGTCACTGATGCTCATGTACCTGGAACACAACGTCACCATCTACAGCAGACCGTTCTATATCATGTATATCTATGGCAAACTGCTGTGTTGTTGTGCCTAGATGCCCAGAACACCCCATATAACAGCTGGAATTATGCCCAGAACACCCCATATAACAGCTGGAGTGATGCCCCAGAACACCCCATATAACAGCTGGAATGATGCCCTAGACACCCCATATAACAGCTGGAATGATGCCCTAGACACCCCATATAACAGCTGGAATGATGCCCAGAACCCCCCATATAACAGCTGGAATGATGCCCCCAAACACCCCATATAACAGCTGGAATGATGCCCCCAAACACCCCATATAACAGCTGGAATGATGCCCCCGGACACCCCATATAACAGCTGGAATGATGCCCTGAACACCCCATATAACAGCTGGAATGATGACCTGAACACCCCATATAACAGCTGGAATGATGCCCTGAACACCCCATATAACAGCTGGAATGATGCCCTAGACACCCCATATAACAGCTGGAATGATGCCCCCGGACACCCCATATAACAGCTGGAATGATGCCCCCGGACACCCCATATAACAGCTGGAATGATGCCCCCGGACACCCCATATAACAGCTGGAATGATGCCCTAGACACCCCATATAACAGCTGAAATGATGCCCTAGACACCCCATATAACAGCTGGAATGATGCCCTAGACACCTCATATAACAGCTGGAATGATACCCTAGACACCCCATATAACAGCTGGAATGATGCCCTAGACACCCCATATAACAGCTGGAATGATGCCCTAGACACCCGATATAACAGCTGGAATGATGCCCTAGACACCCCATATAACAGCTGGAATGATGCCCTAGACACCCCATATAACAGCTGGAATGATGCCCTAGACACCTCATATAACAGCTGGAATGATGCCCTAGACACCCCATATAACAGCTGGAATGATGCCCTAGACACCCCATATAACAGCTGGAATGATGCCCAGAACACCCCATATAACAGCTGGAATGATGCCCCAGAACACCCCATATAACAGCTGTGATGCCCTAGACACCATGTGTTTGTGTGTGGTGTTTTCGTACTTGTCGAAGTCGGTGAACACATTGACTCTGAAGGTGTGCTGCTTGTCCAGCTTGTAGCCATCAGCGTTCTTCACTGCCTCCAGAGCCTGAGTGGGAGCCCCATACTCCAGGAAGATGTACCTACAGAGGAGATAACATTAACTACAGGTTAACTAACTATAGGTCTGAGTGGGAGCCCCATACTCCAGGAAGATGTACCTACAGAGATCAAACAATAAAACAAAGACTAAACTCTTTGGTCCTTTAAATATTGTGCTATAACTTGGAAAATAAACAAACGTGGCTGACAACATACAGCTGTTTTCCCCCTAACATTAGGACTGTGTGTGTGTGTGTGTGTGTGTGTGTCTGCTAACATTGGGACTGTGTGTGTGTGTGTGTGTGTCTGTCTTCCTCAAGAAATGCTGTCTGTTTCATTTTCTTTCCTTCCTTAATACTTAGTATCGTGACAACCCTGAACCTTGCTACAGCCTCCCTGAACCCCTCCTACAGCTTCCCCGCACCCTCCTACAGCCTCCCCGCACCCCTCCTACGGCCTCCCCGCACCCCTCCTACGGCCTCCCCGCACCCCTCCTACGGCCTCCCCGCACCCCTCCTACGGCCTCCCCGCACCCCTCCTACGGCCTCCCCGCACCCTCCTACAGCCTCCCCGCACCCCTCCTACAGCCTCCCTGCACCCCTCCTACAGCCTCCCTGCACCCCTCCTACAGCCTTCCTGCACCCCTCCTACAGCCTCCCTGCACCCTCCTACAGCCTCCCTGCACCCTCCTTCTCACCCCTTAGTGAGTCCTTCAGGTCCGTCTACAGTCGGGTAGAACTCGTTGGTGATCTTGCCGAACTTGGAGAATATCTTGTGGATGACGTTCTTCAGTTTCTCCAGGCGCTCGGGGCCGACCTGGGGCACATTGTCCACGACAACCACAGAGTCTATCCCGTCTGCCTCCTGGGGCTTCTCCCGCAGCAGGTCACCCAGTAACTCTACAGGGGGGAGGGGAGGGGGGTGGACGAGGGTGAAGAACATGTTATTTGATGAGGTAGTTTGATCAAACCAGGGTTTTCCATATCATTGATAGTGTATAGACAAAGACAGGCCCCATGTAATAATAATGCCATTCAGCATACACTTTTATTCCAGAGCGACTCATGTGTGCATACATTTGTACATGTTTTACCAATTTACTGGCGACAATGTCACCTAAAATTAGCTCTGTTGTCCCCCCCCCCCCCAGAAAGTGAATTTACCATTTTTGCCACACCTGCTGAAAATTAAACTTGTGTAAAGGCTGTGAGGATGTAGTTTGGGCTTTGTTATAGTTTATAAAAACACATCTGCATTCACTATTATCTGACAGCTGGTAGTTGAGGTTAGACGGTAAAACACTAACGGCGGGGAATCAAAATGTCCCGCTTCAACTAACAACTGGAAACAAAAAAAAGTTAATGCTCACATTTGTTTACAATAAGAACACAGCTAACAAACAAAATGTTGTAAAATGTCACAGACGTAGTAAATATTTCTCCTTTTGGTACGCCATCTGTATGGACAACTGAGTGGATCGGTATGAATGAATCCACTGTTAGCTTTTAGCAGCTACTGTAGCTAACTAATATTATCACTTAAAATTAACATCCTCAAAAAAAAAGTCATCATTAACTGATCTTCACGTTGACCCTTCAAAAAAAAACACGTTTTAAAAAATATTTTAACAATTATTTATATACATGTTGGTTTATATTACATATGACGGCCTTGTAGCTAACTAACATTATCACTTAATGAACGTCCTCATTAACTGATCTTCACGTTGAACCTTCAAAATGTTTTAAATATTTCAATAATTTATGTACATTTTGGTTTATATGTCCATGTACTACATATGATGGCCTTGTAGCTGTCTACTATGTGTTAAAAACAACGTGCTAAGCGGCTCTCCAGGCCGCATTATAATCCGGCATCTTTCCTGCGTTTCCTCACCTTCATCGTCGACATCATCTTCAAAGTCTTCTGGGTCACTGAACGACGGTTCCTCCTCGTCGAAATCGACATCAACCGGCATATCCTCGGTGTCGTGCATTTAACAGGCTAAAGAAGTGTGTGTTAGTCGACGCTAAATCGGTGTAAAATGTAGATTTTGTGTATCACCATGTGCGATTTACGTGAAAATGGACGAATTGCGGGGAAACGTCGCGGAGGAGTTTAACTTCCGGTTTCGCGATATCACTACAGACACGTGTTAGTGTGTCGATGGGCTGCAGTGCGATGCGATGCCTTTTAGATTCAGTTTACCAGATTGTATGAGATCGGAGAAAATGCGCAGTTGCTGTTATTATTATTTTTAAATAGATTTTTTTATGCACACACCTTGAATGGTCCTTCTTACTTTCCGTAGTGAGGGAATCCATGAACGCACGCTCCGGTAAAACGAAACACGGTTTCAGTCCCGCGAGATACTTTTCAGGCGATTGCTATCTATCAAGCTTCGTGAATTTGTCCCTAAATTGCTTCTCAGATATCTTCAACATATACCTAGGTACTGTAGTTATCATGCATTTGTCATTCATCTCAGTTGTTTTGTGTAGCTGACTTGGTTAACTTGATTACGAACGTGTTGCCATACAGTTCCTTACTTTATTTAGCTAGCTCTGGTCCAGGGCGGCACTGTGCTTTACTATTAGACTCAATGAACGCTTACTAAACGCCCTGGACCAGAGCTAGTAAACTACAATCTGTCTAAACTAAAGTCATATTCCCCCTCTTGGCTTTTCCCCATAGACACTTCTAAGCAGCATGGACAGTGAGTGCCTGGTGTTGTTGCCTCGGGTGTGCGCTGTACTAGCGGACCCCAGACAGTCCCTACCAGACGACACCAGCCTCGAGAAACTGCTGGACTGGTTCACTGGTCTCACCAAGGAGGGTGAGAAGACACACACACAGAGAGAAAGGTCTCACAAGCAAGAATAAGGAGGAGAGACTTCCTATATAATCTATCACACACACACAGTGAGGAGGAGAGACTTCCTATATAATCTATCACACACACAGCGAGGATGAGATTCTTATATAATCTCTCACACACAGCGAGGAGGAGAGACTTCCTATATAATCTCTCACACACACACAGTGAGGATGAGAGACTTCCTATATAATCTCACACACACATAGCGAGGATGAGAGACTTCCTATATAATCTCTCTCACACACAGCGCGAGGATGAGAGATTTCCTATATAATCTCACACACACACAGCGAGGATGAGAGACTTCCTATATAATCTCTCACACACACACAGCGAGGATGAGAGACTTCCTATATAATCTCACACACACACAGCGAGGATGAGAGACTTCCTATATAATCTCACACACACACAGCGAGGATGAGAGACTTCCTATATAATCTCACACACACACAGCGAGGATGAGAGACTTCCTATATAATCTCACACACACAGCGAGGATGAGAGACTTCCTATATAATCTCACACACACAGCGTGAGGTTGAGAGACTACTGATACTTTACTGAATACTGGCCTTGTGGTTATATTATATATTATTTATAAGGTTATATTATTGATAGGTTTATACACTTAGTTTATTTGACAATGTGTTACAGTACTGTTGGGCAGGAAAACAAGTTTGAGCCCAGCAGGCCACACCAGCTCTAAGCGATCATGACCTACACAAATGACCACCCTGCTATTCCCTACATAGGGAACTGTTGACCAGGTGTAACGGATGTGAAACGGCTAGCTTAGTTAGCGGTGCCGGCTAAATAGCGTTTCAATCAGTGACGTCACTTGCTCTGAGACCTTGAAGTAGTAGTTCCCCTTTGCTCTGCAAGGGCCGCGGGCTTTTGTGGAGCGATGGGTAACGATGCTTCGAGGGGTGACTGTTGTTGATGTGTGCAGAGGGTCCCTGGTTCGCGCCCGGGTATGGGCGAGGGGACGGTCTAAAGTTATACTGTTACACAGGCATTATGGCACTGCAGTGCACTGTGGGAATGGGTTGCCATTTGGGACACAGACAATAATACCTAATAATACCTGTGGCGATGTTTTCCAGACCATGGCCTGGCCCTGTTGGAGTCCTGCCCCTGTCTGGTGGACTACATATCCACCGCGTGTCTGGACAAAACTACAGATCCCAGCATGCTTTCCTTCAGCCTCAAGCTTTCCGGCCTGCTGGCGGCCAGCCAACACGGCTTCAACCTGCTGCAGGTGAACTGACTGACTGATAGATATATTCAATCCATCCAGGTAGTATTGCAGGGGTAGAAGGAAACGCACACGAATCAGATGTTATTGGTCACATACACACGGTTAGCAGATGTTATTGGTCACATACACATGGTTAGCAGATGTTAATGGTCACCTACACACGGTTAGCAGATGTTATTGGTCACATGGTTAGCAGATGTTATTGGTCACATGGTTAGCAGATGTTATTGGTCACATGGTTAGCAGATGTTATTGGTCACATGGTTAGCAGATGTTAATGTGAGTGTAGCGAAATGCTTGTGCTTCTAGTTCTGACCGTGCAGTAATATCTAACAAATTCACAACAACTACCACCCAATACACACAAATCTAAAGGGATGGAATAAGAATATGTACATATATATGGATGATAAAGAATACAGAAACACATGAATCTCATATTCAAGCCCAACAGGTGTAGTCATTATGGTAATAGGATAGAGTCAGGTGTAGTCA
Source organism: Oncorhynchus mykiss (assembly GCF_057628025.1). Taxonomy (NCBI): domain Eukaryota; kingdom Metazoa; phylum Chordata; class Actinopteri; order Salmoniformes; family Salmonidae; genus Oncorhynchus; species Oncorhynchus mykiss. Next base: position 6,051,537 of record NC_143034.1, read on the forward strand.
TTATGGTAATAGGATAGTCTCAGGTGTAGTCAATATGGTAATAGGATAGTCTCAGGTGTAGTCAATATGGTAATAGGATAGTCAATATGGTAATAGGGTAGTCAATATGGTAATAGGATAGTCAATATGGTAATAGGGTAGTCAATATGGTAATAGGATAGTCAATATGGTAATAGGGTAGTCAATATGGTAATAGGATTGTCAATATGGTAATAGGGTAGTCAATATGGTAATAGGATAGTCAATATGGTAATAGGATAGTCTCAGGTGTAGTCAATATGGTAATAGGATAGTCAATATGGTAATAGGATAGTCAATATGGTAATAGGGTAGTCAATATGGTAATAGGGTAGTCAATATGGTAATAGGATAGTCAATATGGTAATAGGATAGTCAATATGGTAATAGGATAGTCAATATGGTAATATGATAGTCAATATGGTAATAGGATAGTCAATATGGTAATAGGATAGTCAATATGGTAATAGGGTAGTCAATATGGTAATAGGATAGTCAATATGGTAATAGGATAGTCAATATGGTAATAGGATAGTCAATATGGTAATAGGATAGTCTCAGGTGGAAGTTTCACCATATTGCTTACTCCAATCAAATCCTCTCCGCTCTCCACAAGTGCTTAGGGTTTAAGGGTCCGTTTGTGATTGGGCGTCGGACTGTCATCACCTCCTAGACATTCGTTATCTCTTCATCCCATCTCAGGATCGATCCATCCTGGGCGTGGCCTACGACAGCGAGCGATGGCAGGTGGCTGGCCTATGGGAGGATCCGAGCGTGCGGATTGGCTGGATCCATGGCCTGAGTAACATGATGCGCCACACACAGGCCTTCCACTTCCTGGATCAGGCTGGTAGGTATGCAACTCAGAAACCTCAGACTTCCGACTTCAAGTCGGTTACAGAGAACTGGGAACTGGTCATCCGACTCCAAATCCGAAGTCGGTAACTCGGGCATCTTTCTAGAGCTTCGACTTTCCAACCTGAAGATCACCGACATCATGATTTGAATGCGTTTTGTTCCCGAGTTCCCGGCTGTCATGAAAGCAACAGTAGTACTATAGTAGTATACTATCTAGGGAAGCCTTTCTATGGGTTTCTATCAACAGTAGTACTACGGTAGTATACTATCTAGGGAAGCCTTTCTATGGGTTTCTATCAACAGGTTAGTTACTACAGTAGTATACTATCTAGGGAAGACTTTCTATGGGTTTCTATCAACAGTAGTACTACGGTAGTATACTATCTAGAGCAGCCTTTCTATGGGTTTCTATCAACAGTAGTACTACAGTAGTATACTATCTAGGGAAGACTTTCTATGGGTTTCTATCAACAGTAGTACTACGGTAGTATACTATCTAGAGCAGCCTTTCTATGGGTTTCTATCAACAGTAGTACTACGGTAGTATACTATCTAGAGCAGCCTTTCTATGGGTTTCTATCAACGTAGTACTACAGTAGTATACTATCTAGAGCAGCCTTTCTATGGGTTTCTATCAACAGTAGTACTATAGTAGTATACTATCTAGAGCAGCCTTTCTATGGGTGTCTATCAACAGTAGTACTACAGTAGTATACTATCTAGAGCAGCCTTTCTATGGGTGTCTATCAACAGTAGTACTACAGTAGTATACTATCTAGAGCAGCCTTTCTATGGGTTTCTATCAACAGGTTACTATGGTAGTATACTATCTAGAGCAGCCTTTCTATGGGTGTCTATCAACAGTAGTACTACAGTAGTATACTATCTAGAGCAGCCTTTCTATGGGTTTCTATCAACAGTAGTACTATAGTAGTATACTATCTAGAGCAGCCTTTCTATGGGTTTCTATCAACAGGTTACTATAGTAGTATACTATCTAGAGCAGCCTTTCTATGTGTTTCTATCAACAGGTTACTATAGTAGTATACTATCTAGAGCAGCCTTTCTATGGGTGTCTATCAACAGTAGTACTACAGTAGTATACTATCTAGAGCAGCCTTTCTATGGGTTTCTATCAACAGGTTACTATGGTAGTATACTATCTAGAGCAGCCTTTCTATGGGTTTCTATCAACAGTAGTACTACAGTAGTATACTATCTAGAGCAGCCTTTCTATGGGTTTCTATCAACATGGTAGTATACTGGTAGTAGGATACGGTAGCAGCCTTTCTATGGGTTTTCTATCAACAGGTTACTACGGTAGTATACTGGTAGTAGGATACGGTAGCAGCCTTTCTTAAAGTATGGATTTCTGTCCACGGGTTTAGCTGACAGTGAACAGCATTCCCACATAGGTGTTCCTCTTGTCAAGGTGAGAAAGGGCAGTGTGAAGGGCGATTGAGATGCTTTTGGGAAACCGGGCCTTAAGGCGAATTTCATTGTTAGATTCCTTCGTAACGAGCAACGTTACATCTCTGAGCGGTTTCCCAAAACCATCGTTATTAACGTTGCACTTGAACAAACAGAATCTAAACGCCTCAGACCATAGAACAGCTAAGTATAAAAACATATATTATTACCTAGTACCCCTACCCCTGTCTCAGACCACTCATAGAACAGCTAAGTATAAAAACATATATTATTACCTCGTACCCCTACCCCTGTCTCAGACCACTCATAGAACAGCTAAGTATAAAAACATATATTATTACCTCGTACCCCTACCCCTGTCTCAGACCACTCATAGAACAGCTAAGTATAAAAACATATATTATTACCTCGTACCCCTACCCCTGTCTCAGACCACTCATAGAACAGCTAAGTATAAAAACATATATTATTACCTAGTACCCCTACCCCTGTCTCAGACCACTCATAGAACAGCTAAGTATAAAAACATATATTATTACCTAGTACCCCTACCCCTGTCTCAGACCACTCATAGAACAGCTAAGTATAAAAACATATATTATTACCTAGTACCCCTACACATCAACTACCTAGTAACCCTACACATCAACTACCTGGTACCCCTATACATCAACTACCTAGTACCCCTACACATCAACTCAGTACTGGTACTCCTTGTAAACAGTCATGTTATCGTTGTGTATTTATTATTACATGTTGTGTTTATCTATTATTTCTCTATTGTCTTTCTCTCCTCATTGTTGGGAAGGGCCTGTAAGAAAGCATTTCACTGTTAGTCTACACCTGTTGTTTACGAAACAAATGTATTTGATTGTATCTCCTCAGGCCTGACCAAACCCCTCCTCCAGCTACAGACTGACCCCAGCCTATTCGTCGCCTCGGCCGCAAATCACCTCCTGGCCCGCCTCCTAACCTTCCGCCAGCCAACCACAACCTCACACACAACCCAGGGGAATGGCCTCACTGTTCCACCCAATAAGGAAGAGGTAGAATTGGACGTAACCATGGAGACAAGTCCAGGAAGCGGGTGTTCCATCACCATGGAGATCTTGAAGCACCTGGAGAGCTCTCTGGAGTCAGACAGCCACACCCAGGTACGATTGGTTGATTGGGAATATATATATATATATTTACAGCGGTGCCCCTAGAGGAGATGGGAGGGAAAGGAAAGGAGGGGGAGGGGAGGAGAAGAAGTGGTTGAAGACAGATAATTATAGCTGCGAGCAGCAATGAACGGGGTTCACAGGATGACAGAAAGGACACAAGATCAGTTGGATAACAAAGGAAGTATCATGTAGGAACTATCTTCCTTTATGTGCAATCAGCGAAGGCAATACCATGTTTATCCACGTTTATCCGCGTTTCTCTGTTTAGTGAGTCCTCCAGATCAGAGGCAGTAGGGATGACCAGGGATGTTCTCTGTTTAGTGAGTCCTCCAGATCAGAGGCAGTAGGGATGACCAGGGATGTTCTCTGTTTAGTGAGTCCTCCAGATCAGAGGCAGTAGGGACGACCAGGGATGTTCTCTGTTTAGTGAGTCCTCCAGATCAGAGGCAGTAGGAATGACCAGGGATGTTCTCTGTTTAGTGAGTCCTCCAGATCAGAGGCAGTAGGGACGACCAGGGATGTCCTCTGTTTAGTGAGTCCTCCAGATCAGAGGCAGTAGGGATGACCAGGGATGTTCTCTGTTTAGTGAGTCCTCCAGATCAGAGGCAGTAGGGATGACCAGGGATGTTCTCTGATTAGTGAGTCCTCCAGATCAGAGGCAGTAGGGATGACCAGGGATGTTCTCTGATTAGTGAGTCCTCCAGATCAGAGGCAGTAGGGATGACCAGGGATGTTCTCTTGATAAGTGCGTGATTTGAACCATGTTCCTGTCCTGCTATTGGCTGAATATATACGAGGTAATTAGTATTTGTTATCTGTAATAGTTATGATAAATGAGGTGTTGTTACTGTTGGCATATAGATAAATGTGGACATGTTGTTATGACAATAGTGTTGTTGAGTGCTCTATTACAGCGCCACCTATAGGCCAATCTGTGACATTATGTTATACCATGTTACTCATGGCCTCCTAGTTATTTACATTTTATACCCCTTTTTCTCCCCAATTTCATGGTATCTATTTGGTAGTTACAGTGTTGTCCCATCGCTGCAACTCCAGTACGGACTCGGGAGAAGCGAAGGTCGAGAATCATGCGTCCTCCGAAACACGACCCTGTCGAGCCGCACTGCTTCTTGACACACTGCTCGCTTAACCCGGAAGCACCAATGTGTCGGAGAAAACACGGTAGAGCTCCCGGCTAGAGCGCGATGGGACAAGGACGTCCTTATTTAATTAATTAAATTCATTAATGGAATTCCCTTAATCTATTTTATGAGAATTTGTAAGATTCTTGTTTGCATAAAATAGACCAGTATTTTCAATAATAGGTAACAGAATTTATTCTCGGAGCGCACTCCCACGTTACCACGAGCAACAGTTTATATACAATAACAGCCGGCCAGGTCCTCCCCTAACCTGGACGACGCTGGGCCGATTGTGCGCCGCCTCATGGGTCTCCCGGTCGCGGCCGGCTGCGACACAGCCCGGGATCGAACCCGGATCTGTAGTGATGCCTCTAGCACTGCGGGATCATTGCCTTAGACCGCTACGCCGCTCGCGAGGCCCCTAGTTTCTGTGTGCCAAAAAAAGTGAACAATCTACGCTTGAGTTATTTGATATATAGATTTATGAGAATAACAACAGGTTTCTGTTACTGTAATTTAATTAATTAATGGAATTCCCTTAATCTATTTTATGAGAATTTATAAGATTCTTGTTTGCATAAAATAGACGGAGACCAGTCTTTTCAATAATAGGTAACAGAATTTATTCTCGGAGCGCGCTGCCACGTTACCACGAGCAACAGTTTATATACAATAACATGACGTCATTTCATTGCTTCTAGAATGAATCCCGACCTAGAATTAAGTGAGGTTAAAAGTTCATTCTAACTGACTCACAGGTCACACAACATAACTGAATTAACTTTTGACCCCCCAACATTATCGATCACCACTTAGTTGACAGTTCTAATTAACAGAAAACCTAGGAATGCACTCACTGCCTTATCTAAAACACCCCAGAGCTCAGTTTCATCGGTTCAACCATAGGTTAACTACCTTATCTGTTTACTTAATCCACAACCCATTTCTTTCTTCCCAGTTGGAATGGTGTTCATTAACTTGAATTACTCCTTGTCCGTGTCACACAATCCCTTCTTATGAACTCCTATTGTTAATCAGATATAATAAAACAGAGTATAAGTTTACTTAGTTACAACTATTCTATTTAAAATGATTTGTTCAGTCTTTTAATCATAATTTTCCTAACAGGTTTTCACACTGCGAACCCTTTAATAATGATGTGTTTCTGAAGGTGTTTTTATAATGGCCTTCTATTGTTATGACGTGTCACCAGGTGCTCCAGGGGCTGAGGCTGCTGGCCCTGACTCTCCCCGAGCTGGAGGCTCCTCTCCGGGGCTCGGTGATCAGGCGAGTCCTGAGGCCTCTGGAGGGGTTGGTCCGAGAAGGCCGCAGAGCAGTCGCGCAGCCTCTAATGGACGTCCTGCTGGCTACATGCAGGTGTGTTTGGTGATCCCACGGCATTATGGTGTTGGGTTGATTCTGAACATCGCTTGTGTTTCCAAGGTAACCAGGTTGCTATGACAACGTGCTGTTTATTTAGTTTAAAAAATCACTGAAACGGGGGGAGGGACTACATGGACTTGTCCAGTAAGATTAGTCTCCTTCTCTCTGTCCTCACTCAGTCCTACACACACACACACACACACACTGATTACACACACACACACACACACACAGCCTGTAATATGAACATGTAATGTCAGATTGTTCAATAAAATTGTCAAGTTGTGATTTTGCAGGTCCGGTCCGTGTGACTCCAGACTCGTCTCTCTGATGGCGTCCATGTTGAACTCCCAGAATCCCTCTGACGCTGCTCTGTGTGCCGCCGCCACCCTCCATCCGGAGACCTGGTAACAGACACACACTGAACATATTTTTTCTATTCCGTGGTCGTAGCTGATTGGCAGTTAACCCACTGTTCCTAGGCCGTCATTGAAAATAAGAATTTGTAAGAATAATAATTTGTTCTTAACTGACTTGCCTAGTAAAATAAAGGTAAAAAAATGGGTATTGTTTCGGTCCTCCAGGCCTCAGATAGAAGGTCGTAGCTGATTGGGTATTGTTTCAGGCCTCAGACAGAAGGTCGTAGCTGATTGACTAACTGGGTATTGTTTCAGTCCTCCAGGCCTCAGACAGAAGGTCGTAGCTGTTCTACTGGGACCTCTACAGATGGTTACTGGAGTAACTCTGCTGGGCAAGCCCAATGACAGACACACTGATGGACAGACTGACCACAGACACACTGATCAACAGACTGACCTCAGACACACTGATCAACAGACCGACCACAGACAGACTGATGAAGACCACAGACAGACTGATGAAGACCACAGACAGACTGATGAAGACCACAGACAGACTGATGAAGACCACAGACAGACCGACACTGACCAGGACAGACAGACGGAGTGTCGTAGCTCTCTCTCTCTCCTGCTGGATCATCTCAATCACAAACCCTCCTGTGTCTCTCTGCTCTGCGTCTCCGTGTCCAGCGCTCCCTACATAACAGACATGGTAAGAGTCTATCATAACAGACACGGTAAGAGTCTATCATAACAGACACGGTAAGAGTCTATCATAACAGACACGGTAAGAGTCAATCATAACAGACACGGTAAGAGTCTATCATAACAGACACGGTAAGAGTCAATCATAACAGACATGGTAAGAGTCTGTCATAACAGACATGGTAAGAGTCTATCATAACAGACACGGTAAGAGTCAATCATAACAGACATGGTAAGAGTCTATCATAACAGACATGGTAAGAGTCTATCATAACAGACAGGGTAAGAGTCTATCATAACAGACACGGTAAGAGTCTATCATAACAGACACAGTAAGAGTCAATCATAACAGACATGGTAAGAGTCTATCATAACAGACATGGTAAGAGTCAATCATAACAGACATGGTAAGAGTCTGTCATAACAGACATGGTAAGAGTCTATCATAACAGACATGGTAAGAGTCTATCATAACAGACATGGTAAGAGACTGTCCTTCTCCACTACTCTGTGTGTTTGTCATGGCCCTGAGAGACGGATAGCATATCCCATAGCAGTAGAGGGATTTACTATTGTCACTACCTGAATTTGGGGGCGGCTGGACAAACCCCCCTCTTTTTCATATGGTCCTTCAATCTCTGTCTCTCTATGTCTCTGTCTGTCTCTCTATGTCTCTGTCTCTCTCTCAGGAGTCATCTGCCTCCGTCATCCTTGCTGTGGTGTCACTCCTGAGGATCTGTAACGGCCACTCCCCCTCACCCGAGAGCAAGGCTGCTATCGGCTGTAGCAAAGCATCCACCAACCTGATTGGCTGCAGCAAGGTCCAGAGGTGTTGCCTAGACTCCCTGGCTAGCCTTAGCACCTGCCCTGGTGAGAATCTAGACTCCCTGGCTAGCCTTAGCACCTGCCCTGGTGAGAATCTAGACTCCCTGGCTAGCCTTAGCACCTGCCCTGGTGAGAATCTAGACTCCCTGGCTAGCCTTAGCACCTGCCCTGGTGAGAATCTAGACTCCCTGGCTAGCCTTAGCACCTGCCCTGGTGAGAATCTAGACTCCCTGGCTAGCCTTAGCACCTGCCCTGGTGAGAATCTAGACTCCCTGGCTAGCCTTAGCACCTGCCCTGGTGAGAATCTAGACTCCCTGGCTAGCCTTAGCACCTGCCCTGGTGAGAATCTAGACTCCCTGGCTAGCCTTAGCACCTGCCCTGGTGAGAATCTAGACTCCCTGGCTAGCCTTAGCACCTGCCCTGGTGAGAATCTAGACTCTGTGGCTAGCCTTAGCACCTGCCCTGGTGAGAATCTAGACTCCGTGTTCAGGAATACAATCATGTTTAAAAGCGAACAAAATGAATTTAAAAAAAGTCGTTGTTGTTTTAGGAGCCGTGGAACGGGTGGTGGAGGTGTTCCATGTTCTAGTGCAGAACCTACAGAACCCTGACTCAGACCCCACCGTGAGACACACCTTACAAACACACAACACACAACATCTAACTCAGTTTGGTTTCTCCCCCGTCTCTCCTAGTTTCCTAGTGGATTAATGACCTGTGTGTGTGTGTGTGTGTGTGTGTGTGTGTGTGTGTGTGTGTGTGTGTGTGTGTGTGTGTGTGTGTGTGTGTGTGTGTGTGTGTGTGTGTGTTCCTTCTGTCTCCTGTGTTCAGGTGCTCCAGAAGAACTACCAGGCCATGTTGAGGTGGCTTCGTGTGTCTGCAGAGTCTAACTCACTGGCTGATCTGGTCACTGAAGGTACAGAGAACCAATCAAACATCAGTATATCTGGTCACTGAAGGTACAGAGAACCAATCAAACATCAATATATCTGGTCACTGAAGGTACAGAGAACCAATCAAACATCAATATATCTGGTCACTGAAGGTTCAGGGAGTCAACATCAATATATCTGGTCACTGAAGGTTCAGGGAGTCAACATATCTGGTCACTGAAGGTTCAGGGAGTCAACATATCTGGTCACTGAAGGTTCAGGGAGTCAACATATCTGGTCACTGAAGGTTCAGGGAGTCAACATCAATATATCTGGTCACTGAAGGTTCAGGGAGTCAATATATCTGGTCACTGAAGGTTCAGGGAGTCAACATCAATATATCTGGTCACTGAAGGTTCAGGGAGTCAACATCAATATATCTGGTCACTGAAGGTTCAGGGAGTCAACATATCTGGTCACTGAAGGTTCAGGGAGTCAACATCAATATATCTGGTCACTGAAGGTACAGGGAGTCAACATATCTGGTCACTGAAGGTACAGGGAGTCAACATATCTGGTCACTGAAGGTTCAGGGAGTCAACATCAATATATCTGGTCACTGAAGGTACAGGGAGTCAACATATCTGGTCACTGAAGGTACAGGGAGTCAACATATCTGGTCACTGAAGGTTCAGGGAGTCAACATCAATATATCTGGTCACTGAAGGTTCAGGGAGTCAACATATCTGGTCACTGAAGGTTCAGGGAGTCAACATCAATATATCTGGTCACTGAAGGTTCAGGGAGTCAACATCAATATATCTGGTCACTGAAGGTTCAGGGAGTCAACATCAATATATCTGGTCACTGAAGGTTCAGGGAGTCAACATCAATATATCTGGTCACTGAAGGTTCAGGGAGTCAACATCAATATATCTGGTCACTGAAGGTACAGGGAGTCAACATCAATATATCTGGTCACTGAAGGTTCAGGGAGTCAATATATCTGGTCACTGAAGGTACAAGGAGTCAACATCAATATATCTGGTCACTGAAGGTTCAGGGAGTCAACATATCTGGTCACTGAAGGTACAGGGAGTCAACATATCTGGTCACTGAAGGTACAGGGAGTCAACATCAATATATCTGGTCACTGAAGGTTCAGGGAGTCAATATATCTGGTCACTGAAGGTACAGAGAGTCAACATCAATATATCTGGTCACTGAAGGTTCAGGGAGTCAATATATCTGGTCACTGAAGGTACAAGGAGTCAACATCAATATATCTGGTCACTGAAGGTTCAGGGAGTCAACATATCTGGTCACTGAAGGTTCAGGGAGTCAACATCAATATATCTGGTCACTGAAGGTTCAGGGAGTCAACATATCTGGTCACTGAAGGTTCAGGGAGTCAACATCAATATATCTGGTCACTGAAGGTTCAGGGAGTCAACATATCTGGTCACTGAAGGTTCAGGGAGTCAACATCAATATATCTGGTCACTGAAGGTTCAGGGAGTCAATATATCTGGTCACTGAAGGTTCAGGGAGGCAACATCAATATATCTGGTCACTGAAGGTTCAGGGAGTCAATATCAACATATCTGGTCACTGAAGGTTCAGGGAGTCAACATCAATATATCTGGTCACTGAAGGTACAGGGAGTCAACATATCTGGTCACTGAAGGTTCAGGGAGTCAATATATCTGGTCACTGAAGGTTCAGGGAGGCAACATCAATATATCTGGTCACTGAAGGTTCAGGGAGTCAATATCAACATATCTGGTCACTGAAGGTTCAGGGAGTCAATATCAACATATCTGGTCACTGAAGGTACAGGGAGTCAACATATCTGGTCACTGAAGGTTCAGGGAGGCAACATCAATATATCTGGTCACTGAAGGTTCAGGGAGTCAATATCAACATATCTGGTCACTGAAGGTTCAGGGAGTCAACATCAATATATCTGGTCACTGAAGGTTCAGGGAGTCAACATATCTGGTCACTGAAGGTTCAGGGAGTCAATATATCTGGTCACTGTAGGTTCAGGGAGTCAACATATCTGGTCACTGAAGGTTCAGGGAGTCAACATCAATATATCTGGTCACTGAAGGTTCAGGGAGTCAACATCAATATATCTGGTCACTGAAGGTACAGGGAGTCAACATCAATATACCTGGTCACTGAAGGTTTAGGGAGTCAATATATCTGGTCACTGAAGGTACAGGGAGTCAACATATCTGGTCACTGAAGGTTCAGGGAGTCAACATCAATATATCTGGTCACTGAAGGTTCAGGGAGTCAATATATCTGGTCACTGAAGGTACAGGGAGTCAACATCAATATATCTGGTCAGATGTGGCTGTTTCTGTTGATGCTTAACAGATATTTATACTGATGTTTTTTCCTGTGTGTGTTGTAACAGACCTCCTGCCCGTGCTAAAGAAGCGTGTGTGTGTGTGTGTTGTAACAGACCTCCTGCCCGTGCTAAAGAAGCGTGTGTGTGTGTGTTGTAACAGACCTCCTGCCCGTGCTAAAGAAGCGTGTGTGTGTGTGTGTGTGTGTGTCGTAACAGACCTCCTGCCCGTGCTAAAGAAGCGTGTGTGTGTGTGTGTGTGTGTGTCGTAACAGACCTCCTGCCCGTGCTAAAGAAGCGCGTGTGTGACGTGCGTTGGGAGGTTCGAGACTCCACTCTGGAGTTCCTCGGCCAGCTGTGTGAGGCGTTAAGCTGCACCGTCACTCCTATCCTGCTGGAGGCGCTGTGTGATCAGGAGAGCTATGTGAGGGCTAGTGCCATCTCTGCCCTGGCCAGGACACTCCCACTCAGTGACCAGCAGGGGGAGCCAGGGAACCAGACACAGGTGAGGTCAGATATACTGTGTACTGACAGATATACTGCGTACTGTCAGATATACTGCGTACTGTCAGATATACTGTGTACTGTCAGATATACTGCGTACTGTCAGATATACTGCGTACTGTCAGATATACTGTGTACTGTCAGATATACTGCGTACTGTCAGATATACTGCGTACTGTCAGATATACTGCGTACTGTCAGATATACTGTGTACTGTCAGATATACTGTGTACTGTCAGATATACTGTGTACTGTCAGATATACTGTGTACTGTCAGATATACTGCGTACTGTCAGATATACTGTGTACTGTCAGATATACTGTGTACTGTCAGATATACTGCGTACTGTCAGATATACTGTGTACTGTCAGATATACTGTGTACTGTCAGATATACTGTGTACTGTCAGATATACTGTGTACTGTCAGATATACTGTGTACTGTCAGATATACTGCGTACTGTCAGATATACTGTGTACTGTCAGATATACTGTGTACTGTCAGATATACTGTGTACTGTCAGATATACTGTGTACTGGCAGATATACTGTGTACTGTCAGATATTTCCTAGTTAAATAAGAAATGAAATGCCATTTTGTTATGACAAGCCTAAATAAGTTCAGGAGTCAAAATATGTTTTAATAAGTTGCATGTGATGGGAGAAAACTGAGGATGGATCAACATCGTTGTAGTTACGTCACAATAGTAACCTATCAGACAGAGTGAAAAGAAGGAAGTCTGTTACAGAATATATATAAATATATTCCATAACATCCTGTTTGCAACAAGTAATATTGGAAAAAACGTGGTAAAGCATGTCCCTTTTTGTCCTGAATACAAACTGTTACGTTTGGGTCAAATCCAGTTCAACACATTACTGAGTACCACTCTCCATATTTTCAAGCATTAGTGGTGGCTGCATCATGTTATGGGTATTGCTTGTAATCATTAAGGACTTGGGAGTTTTTCAGGATAAAAAATGAACTGAATGGAGCTAAGCACAGGCAAAATCCTAGAGGAAAACCTGGTTCAGTCTGCTTTCTACCAGACACTGGGAGATGAATTCACCTTTCAACAGGACAGTAACCTAAAACACAAGGCCAAATCTACACTGGAGTTGTTTACCAAGAATACAGTGGCTTAGGTAAATTTGACTTAAATCTGCTTGAAAATATATTTCAAGACCTGAAAATGGTTGTCTAGCAATGATCAACAACCAATTTGACAGAGCTTGAAGAATTCTGAAGAGAATAATGGGCAAATATTGTACAATCCAGGTGTGGAAAGCTCTTAGAGACTTACCCAGAAAAACTCACAGCTGTAATCACTACCAAAGATGATTCGAACATGTATTGACTCGCTGGTGTGAATACTTATGTAAATGAGATATTTCTGTATTTCATTTTCAAAGAATTTGCAAAGAAAAAAAAAAAAAAACACGTTTTCACTTTGTCATTATGGGGTATTGTTTTGTCATTTTGGGGTATTGTGATGTCATTATGGGGTATTGTGATGTCATTATGGGGTAAATAATGTTCACAAAAAGTGTCGTCCTGTTACTGTGTGCGTTCTCTCCAGGAGCAGACCCTGGGTCAGTTACTAGACATCCTGTCTCAGGATTCAGAGGGCTTCCCCAGACGTGCTGTTGTCCAGTTCTTCATCAGCTGGCTAAAGACACACCCATCATCTTCCTCCTCCTCCTCGCTGTGTTCTGTCCTATCGCTGGGCAGCACTGATCTGGACTGGGAGGTCAAAGTTCACACCCTGGAGCTGGTTGAGCTCCTGATGGAGGAAACACTTCCAGGTCACCAGGAGTCAGAGCTGGGGTCAGCTCCTCCCCCTTATGGTGGCTCTGGAGGGACAAACCTACTAACACACACTGACCTCACACACCCCTACGCTGTGACGCCAAGCCAGCCCTCACCCCTTCTAACACACACCCCAACTGACCTCACACACACCTACGCTGTGACGCCAAGCCAGCCCTCACCCCTTCTAACACACACCCCAACTGACACACACACACCCCCCACACACACACACCCCACACACACACACCCAACTGACACACACACGCCCCCCACACACACACACCCAACTACATCTGTAGTGTGTGGTCTGTCTCGGTTGGTGGAGCTCGGCGTTGCAACAGCGTTGCTCAACGGCCTGTTTGATTGCGACAGACCTGTAGCTTTAAAAGCCTGTAGTCTGTTGCTACGACTACGAGACGCGGTGTGTCCGTCCCGGTCGCTAGGGAAAGGTGCTATGACAACTGACGACGCAACAGTTGCCACGGTGACTTTTGATCTGAGGGGTCAGGTTTGGGAGCGGGAGGTCACAAGGAAGTTACAGGAGAAGAGAGGATCTGATTGGGTTAAAGAGTCCAGGGAAGTAGGTTGTGATAGGCCGAACAAGAACAGAGATTCTGAAAGGACAGACGGGGCTGGCTCCGAAGCCAGGTCGACAGGGAAGAGTGTGTGTGAGGGTAGCGCGAGGGTGTGTGAGGTGCTGTGGTCGTTGGGTCTAGAGGAGAGGCAGAGTGTGTTATCACAGAGTAGTGACCATGTCCAGAACTCACCCCTCTCTCTACTGGAGGACATCCTGAACGCTACAGACACCTCACACACTGACGAGGTTATAGTAGACTGTTACTGACCGAACCGATTTGTGATGGTTGTTTCTCCTCTGTATGTTGACTAGTGAATACTGTAGTTAGAGTTCCATTGGGACATAACTGTTGATCATCCACCTACCAGGAAAATAAATAAAGATACTGTTTTGATATTTCAAACCACTGGTTTTCCTGACTTGGTATGTTGAGAGTGAATGAGGAGAGAGAGAGAGTGAGGGGAGAGAGAGGAGAGGGAGGAGAGAGAGGGAGGAGAGGGAGGAGAGAGAGAGGAGAGAGGGAGGAGTGTGAGGGGAGAGAGAGGGAGGAGTGAGTGAGGAGATAGAGAGAGGGAGGAGAGAGGGAGGAGAGGGAGGAGAGAGAGGGAGGAGAGAGAGAGAGGGAGGAGAGAGTGAGGAGAGAGAGAGGAGAGAGAGGGAGGAGAGTGAGGAGAGAGAGAGAGGAGAGAGAGGGAGGAGAGAGTGAGAGGAGAGGGAGGAGAGAGTGAGGGGAGAGAGGAGAGTGAGGAGAGAGAGGGAGGAGAGAGTGAGGGGAGAGAGAGGAGAGTGAGGAGAGAGAGGGAGGAGAGTGAGGAGAGAGAGGAGAGAGTGGGGAGAGTGAGGAGAGAAAGAGGAGAGAGTGAGTGGGAGGAGAGAGTGAGGAGAGAGAGAGAGGGAGGAGAGGGAGAGGAGAGAAAGAGAGGAGAGGGAGGAGAGAGAGGAGAGAGAGGGAGGAGAGAGAGAGGAGCGTGAGGAGAGAGAGAGAGGAGAGAAAGAGGAGAGAGTGATGAGAGAGAGAGAGAGAGTGAGGAGAGAGAGGACAGAGAGAGGAGAGAGAGGGAGGAGAGAGTGAGGAGAGAGAGGGAGGAGAGAGAGGGAGGAGAGTGAGGAGAGAGAGAGAGGAGAGAGAGGGAGGAGAGAGTGAGAGGAGAGTGAGGAGAGAGAGGGAGGAGAGAGTGAGGGGAGAGAGGAGAGTGAGGAGAGAGAGGGAGGAGAGAGTGAGGGGAGAGAGAGGAGAGTGAGGAGAGAGAGGGAGGAGAGTGAGGAGAGAGAGGAGAGTGAGGAGAGAAAGAGGAGAGAGTGAGTGGCTACATTGTGATTCTCTCCCCTTCTCCCGGTTGGACTCCGCCCCCTCAGGGATCTAAAGGGGATGGATTGTATTGGTGGAAACTCCCTCCAGTCATGAGGTCTGATATACCACGGCTGTCAGCCAATCAGCATTCAGGGCTAAAACCAACAATCCTATACTTTGAAATGCATGATGGGTAGTGAACGAATGTACACTTACAGAGTAGAGAGTAGAGAATCAGATCAAGTGCACACCGATGAAGTCCTCTAAGGCTGAGTCCCAAATCACCCCTCCCCGTGCCCCTCCATTTGCACGATCACACGTTCCCTTCCTAACATATGGCACAAGTGTCCCCAAGCCGAGGGAGGGGAGGTGATGGAGAGGGTTAATTAGACTGAGGGAGGAGAAGGTAGGGGTTAATTAGACTGAGGGAGGGGTTAAGGGTTAATTAGACTGAGGGAGGGGTTAAGGGTTAATTAGAGTCCGAAAGACACTTTGACCGAGTCAGCAAACGCTGCCGGGCTTCAGAGAAAGGACTGTCCCATAATGCAGTACGATTTCCCACTGAAGAACGGAGAGGCGTGTCTAATTGAAAAGACACCTGTATTTGTTTGTGTCTGGTTGACATGTAACATGTAACGTATGAAATACGTCCCCAAATGAAATGTGTAACTGTTAATGAGGTTCATGTGTTGTTAAAACAACAGGGGGAATTGTCTCATTTTGCCGATGGGTTTAGTGACACCACCCTGCCCTACACCACCCTGCCCTACACCACCCTGCCCTACACCACCCTGCCTTACACCACCCTGCCCTACACCACCCTGCCCTACACCACCCTGCCTTACACCACCCTGCCCTACACCACCCTGCCCTACACCACCCTGCCCTACACCACCCACTCTGCCCTACACCACCCTGCCCTACACGACCCTGCCCTACACCACCCACTCTGCCCTACACCACCCTGCCTTACACCACCCTGCCCTACACCACCCTGCCCTACACCACCCTGCCTTACACCACCCTGCCCTACACCACCCTGCCCTACACCACCCTGCCCTACACCACCCACTCTGCCCTACACCACCCTGCCCTACACCACCCTGCCCTACACGACCCTGCCCTACACCACCCTGCCTTACACCACCCTGCCCTACACCACCCTGCCTTACACGACCCTGCCCTACACCACTCTGCCCTACACCACCCTGCCCTACACCACTCTGCCCTACACCACCCTGCCCTACACCACCCTGCCCTACACGACCCTGCCCTACACCACCCTGCCCTACACCACCCTGCCCTACACCACCCACTCTGCCCTACACCACCCTGCCCTACACCACCCACTCTGCCCTACACCACCCTGCCTTACACCACCCTGCCCTACACCACCCTGCCCTACACGACCCTGCCCTACACCACCCTGCCCTACACGACCCTGCCCTACACCACTCTGCCCTACACCACCCTGCCCTACACCACTCTGCCCTACACCACCCTGCCCTACACCACCCTGCCTTACACCACCCTGGAAGTCACCCTCCCCAGGCTGAGTGGAGCACCGGTCTAAGGCATCTCAGTGCAAGAGGCGTTACTATAGTCCCTGGTTTGAATCATCCGGCCATGATTGGGAGTCCCATAGGGCGGCCCACAATTTGCCCAGCTTGGTCTGGGTTTGGCCGGTGTCGGGGTAGGGGGTACGTCGGGGTAGGGGGGGTAGGGGGTACGGGGACCATCATTGTATATACGAATTTGTTCTTAACTGACTTTTCTAGTTAAATAAAGAATCTAATAGAAAGGTTCAGTACCTCAGGACCATCAGAGAGGGAGAGGGGGGGGGGGGGGGGCAGTACACAAGACACTCCTGTTACTCCTCTTGCCTCCCTCACTTCTGAAAGCTGGAGGGACCCAGGGGAGAGGGAGGAGGGGAGAGTCGGGAGTAAGAGAAAGAGAGGGTAGAAAGAGAGGAGAGGGAAGCGAGGGTAGACAGAGGTAGGGAGAGAGAGAGGTAGGGAGGGAGGAAGGCGAGAAGTAGGGAGAAGTTGTGTGTGAGGTGTAGGGAGAGAAGAGAGGGAGGAAGGGAGAGAAGAGAGGGAGGAAGGAGAGAGGGAGGTAGGAGGGAGAGAAAATAAGGCTGGAGTGAGAGATGTAGTAATGTCTTCCACATGCTGATCAGTTTTAATGGTTTCTGGAGATTAGAGTTCCCTGGAACTTTACACTGATCAATGTTTCTGACTGACCCACCGTGTGGAAACCATACACTCTGACCCCAGGTCAGCTGTCTGTGTCTCTTCTGAAGTGGTAGAAACCATAGGCTCTGACCCCAGGTCAGCTGTCTGTGTCCCTTCTGAAGTGGTAGAAACCATAGGCTCTGACCCCAGGTCAGCTGTCTGTGTCCCTTCTGAAGTGGTAGAAACCATAGGCTCTGACCCCAGGTCAGCTGTCTGTGTCCCTTCTGAAGGTGTAGAAACCATAGGCTCTGACCCCAGGTCAGCTGTCTGTGTCCCTTCTGAAGTGGTAGAAATCATAGGCTCTGACCCCAGGTCAGCTGTCTGTGTCCCTTCTGAAGGTGTAGAAACCATAGGCTCTGACCCCAGGTCAGCTGTCTGTGTCCCTTCTGAAGTGGTAGAAACCATAGGCTCTGACCCCAGGTCAGCTGTCTGTGTCCCTTCTGAAGTGGTAGAAACCATAGGCTCTGACCCCAGGTCAGCTGTCTGTGTCCCTTCTGAAGGTGTAGAAACCATAGGCTCTGACCCCAGGTCAGCTGTCTGTGTCCCTTCTGAAGTGGTAGAAATCATAGGCTCTGACCCCAGGTCAGCTGTCTGTGTCCCTTCTGAAGTGGTAGAAACCATAGGCTCTGACCCCAGGTCAGCTGTCTGTGTTTATTTTACTTTTATTTAACTAGGCACGACGGATAAGTAATGTTCAATGCCGGTCTAGGAACAGTGGGGTTAACTGCCTTGTTCAGGGGAACAGTGGGTTAACTGCCTTGTTCAGGGGAACAATGGGTTAACTGCCTTGTTCAGGGGAACAGTGGGTTAACTGCCTTGTTCAGGGGAACAGTGGGTCAACTGCCTTGTTCAGGGGAACAGTGGGTTAACTGCCTTGTTCAGGGGAACAGTGGGTTAACTGCCTTGTTCAGGGGAACAGTGGGTTAACTGCCTTGTTCAGGGGAACATTGGGCCTAGGCCAACGCTCTAACCACTAGTCCAACGCTCTAACCACTAGGCCAACGCTCTAACCAGTAGGCAAACGCTCTAACCACTAGGCCAATGCTCTAACCAGTAGGCCAATGCTCTAACCACTAGTCCAACGCTCTAACCACTAGGCCAATGCTCTAACCACTAGTCCAACGTTCTAACCACTAGTCCAACGCTCTAACCACTAGGCCAATGCTCTAACCAGTAGGCCAATGCTCTAACCACTAGTCCAACGCTCTAACCACTAGGCCAATGCTCTAACCACTAGTCCAATGCTCTAACCGCTAGTCCAACGCTCTAACCACTAGGTCAACGCTCTAACCAGTAGGCAAACGCTCTAACCAGTAGGCAAACGCTCTAACCACTAGGCCAATGCTCTAACCACTAGTCCAACGCTCTAACCACTAGGCCAATGCTCTAACCACTAGTCCAACGCTCTAACCACTAGTCCAACGCTCTAACCACTAGGCCAACGCTCTAACCACTAGTCCAACGCTCTAACCACTAGGCCAACGCTCTAACCAGTAGGCAAACGCTCTAACCACTAGGCCAATGCTCTAACCAGTAGGCCAATGCTCTAACCACTAGTCCAACGCTCTAACCACTAGGCCAATGCTCTAACCACTAGTCCAACGCTCTAACCACTAGTCCAACGCTCTAACCACTAGGCCAATGCTCTAACCAGTAGGCCAATGCTCTAACCACTAGTCCAACGCTCTAACCACTAGGCCAATGCTCTAACCACTAGTCCAATGCTCTAACCGCTAGTCCAACGCTCTAACCACTAGGTCAACGCTCTAACCAGTAGGCAAACGCTCTAACCAGTAGGCAAACGCTCTAACCACTAGGCCAATGCTCTAACCACTAGTCCAACGCTCTAACCACTAGGCCAATGCTCTAACCACTAGTCCAACGCTCTAACCACTAGTCCAACGCTCTAACCACTAGGCCAACGCTCTAACCACTAGGCCAACGCTCTAACCACTAGGCCAACGCTCTAACCACTAGGCCAACGCTCTAACCACTAGCCCAACGCTCTAACCACTAGGCCAACGCTCTAACCACTAGGCCAACGCTCTAACCACTAGTCCAACGCTCTAACCACTAGTCCAACGCTCTAACCACTAGTCCAACGCTCTAACCACCAGTCCAACGCTCTAACCACTAGGCCAACGCTCTAACCACTAGTCCAACGCTCTAACCACTAGGCCAACGCTCTAACCACTAGGCCAACGCTCTAACCACTAGGCCAACGCTCTAACCACTAGTCCAACGCTCTAACCACTAGTCCAACGCTCTAACCACTAGTCCAACGCTCTAACCACTAGTCCAACGCTCTAACCACTAGTCCAACACTCTAACCACTAGGCCAACGCTCTAACCACTAGGCCAACGCTCTAACCACTAGGCCAACGCTCTAACCACTAGTCCAACGCTCTAACCACTAGGCCAACGCTCTAACCACTAGGCCAACGCTCTAACCACTAGTCCAACCCTCTAACCACTAGGCCAACGCTCTAACCACTAGTCCAACGCTCTAACCACTAGGCCAACGCTCTAACCACTAGTCCAACGCTCTAACCACTAGGCCAACGCTCTAACCACTAGTCCAACCCTCTAACCACTAGGCCCTTCTGAAGTGATAGAAACGTCTGACATAGAGTCAACACTGTGGGGGGGATTCATTTGTTATCCTGGTGTGTGATTTTAGTGTCATGTCAGATAAAACGGTCTGACATAGGAACCAACTGACCCACTACTAGGGACAATGATGAATACTGGGTGTGTTTGTATGTAGGTTGAATGTGTTTGCAGTGTGTGTGTGTTATCGGTGTGTGTTATCAGTGTGTGTATGTGTTATCAGTGTGTATATAGACTCTACTCCATGCTGGGTAGTAATGTGTGTTTGCAGTGTGTGTGTGTTATCAGTGTGTGTTTGCAGTGTGTGTGTGTTATCAGTGTGTGTATAGACTCTGCTCCATGCTGGGTAGTAATTTCAGTGTGTGTATAGACTCTACTCCATGCTGGGTAGCAATGTGTGTTTGCAGTGTGTGTGTGTTATCGGTGTGTGTTTGCAGTGTGTGTGTGTTATCAGTGTGTGTATAGACTCTGCTTCATGCTGGGTAGTCATTTCAGTGTGTGTGCAGTGAGTTGACATCTTTGAGTTCAGAGTCAACAGTCCAACAGCCACATCACTAACATCTGAGATCTGAGCCTCTATCCAGGTCCAGAGATCTCCCTCGTTATTAAATACCAGAGTTCAGCTTTAGGTCCAATCAAACGACCCTCGAGGAAATATCAGCTTAACCAAAGTCATGGGACCTCACACACACACACACACACACACACACACACACACACACACACACACAGCCACGTCCACTCACACACACAGCCACGTCCACTCACACACACAGCCACACACACACACACACACACACACAGCCACGTCCACTCAAACACACAGCCACACACACACACACACACACAGCCACGTCCACTCACACACACAGCCACACACACACACACACACACACAGCCACGTCCACTCACACACACACACACACACACACACACACACACACAGCCACGTCCACTCACACACACAGCCACACACACACACACACACACACACAGCCACGTCCACACACACACACTCACACACACACACACACACACAGCCACGTCCACACACACACACTCACACACACACACACACACACAGCCACGTCCACTCACTCACACACAGCCACACACACACACACACAGCCACGTCCACACACACACACACAGCCACGTCCACTCACACACACACACACACACACAGCCACGTCCACACACACACACACAGCCACGTCCACTCACACACACACACACACACACAGCCACGTCCACACACCAACACATGTACCATGTATATAATAATATATAGATGTATACAGTACTAGTATATGTACCATGTATATAATAATATATAGATGTATACAGTACTAGTATATGTACCATGTATATAATAATATATAGATGTATACATACAGTACTAGTATATATACCATGTAAATAATAATATATAGATGTATACATACAGTACTAGTATATATACCATGTAAATAATAATATATAGATGTATACATACAGTACTAGTATATATACCATGTAAATAATAATATATAGATGTATACATACAGTACTAGTATATATACCATGTATATAATAATAGATAGATATATACAGTACTAGTATATGTACCATGTATATAATAATATATAGATGTATACATACAGTACTAGTATATATACCATGTATATACTAATATATAGATATATACATACATTACTAGTATATGTACCATGTATATAATAATAGATAGATATATACAGTACTAGTATATGTACCATGTATATAATAATATATAGATGTATACATACAGTACTAGTATATATACCATGTAAATAATAATATATAGATGTATACATACAGTACTAGTATATATACCATGTAAATAATAATATATAGATGTATACATACAGTACTAGTATATATACCATGTAAATAATAATATATAGATGTATACATACAGTACTAGTATATATACCATGTATATAATAATAGATAGATATATACAGTACTAGTATATGTACCATGTATATAATAATATATAGATGTATACATACAGTACTAGTATATATACCATGTATATAATAATATATAGATGTATACATACAGTACTAGTATATATACCATGTATATAATAATAGATAGATATATACAGTACTAGTATATGTACCATGTATATAATAATATATAGATGTATACAGTACTAGTATATGTACCATGTATATAATAATATATAGATGTATACATACAGTACTAGTATATATACCATGTAAATAATAATATATAGATGTATACATACAGTACTAGTATATATACCATGTAAATAATAATATATAGATGTATACATACAGTACTAGTATATATACCATGTATATAATAATAGATAGATATATACAGTACTAGTATATGTACCATGTATATAATAATATATAGATGCATACATACAGTACTAGTATATATACCATGTATATAATAATATATAGATGCATACATACAGTACTAGTATATATACCATGTATATAATAATATATATATATATACAGTACTAGTATATGTACCATGTATATAATAATATATAGATATATACATACATTACTAGTATATATACCATGTATATAATAATATATAGATGCATACATACAGTACTAGTATATATACCATGTATATAATAATATATAGATATATATAGTACTAGTATATGTACCATGTATATAATAATATATAGATATATACATACATTACTAGTATATGTACCATGTATATACTAATATATAGATATATACATACATTACTAGTATATGTACCATGTATATAATAATATATAGACATATACATACAGTACTGGTATATGTACCATGTATATAATAATATATACATACAGTACTAGTATATGTACCATGTATATAATAATATATACATACAGTACTAGTATATGTACCATGTATATAATAATATATAGATGTATACAGTACTAGTATATGTACCATGTATATAATAATATATAGATATATATACGGTACCAGTCAAAAGTTTGGACACAAAAAAAATCAACAACAGAATGTCACCGTGTCATTGGATGAAATCAACAACAGAATGTCACCGTGTCATTGGATGAAATCAACAACAGAATGTCACTGTGTCATTGGATGAAATCAACAACAAAATGTCACTGTGTCGTTGTATTTAGGTTGCCAGTTGGGTGAAAATCAACAACAGAATGTCAGTGTGTCGTTGTATTTAGGTTGCCAGTTGGGTGAAATCAACAACAGAATGTCACTGTGTCGTTGTATTTAGGTTGCCAGTTGGGTGAAATCAACAACAGAATGTCACTGTGTCGTTGTATTTAGGTTGCCAGTTGGGTGAAATCAACAACAGAATGTCACTGTGTCGTTGTATTTAGGTTGCCAGTTGGGTGAAAATCAACAACAGAATGTCACTGTGTCGTTGTATTTAGGTTGCCAGTTGGGTGAAATCAACAACAGAATGGCACTGTGTCGTTGTATTTAGGTTGCCAGTTGGGTGAAATCAACAACAGAATGTCACTGTGTCGTTGTATTTAGGTTGCCAGTTGGGTGAAATCAACAACAGAATGTCACTGTGTCGTTGTATTTAGGTTGCCAGTTGGATGAAAATCAACAACAGAATGTCACTGTGTCGTTGTATTTAGGTTGCCAGTTGGGTGAAATCAACAACAGAATGTCACTGTGTCATTGTATTTAGGTTGCCAGTTGGGTGAAAATCAACAACAGAATGTCACTGTGTCATTGTATTTAGGTTGCCAGTTGGGTGAAATCAACAACAGAATGTCACTGTGTCATTGTATTTAGGTTGCCAGTTGGGTGAAATCAACAACAGAATGTCACTGTGTCGTTGTATTTAGGTTGCCAGTTGGGTGAAAATCAACAACAGAATGTCACTGTGTCGTTGTATTTAGGTTGCCAGTTGGGTGAAAATCAACAACAGAATGTCACTGTGTCGTTGTATTTAGGTTGCCAGTTGGGTGAAATCAACAACAGAATGTCACTGTGTCGTTGTATTTAGGTTGCCAGTTGGGTGAAAATCAACAACAGAATGGCACTGTGTCGTTGTATTTAGGTTGCCAGTTGGGTGAAATCAACAACAGAATGTCACTGTGTCGTTGTATTTAGGTTGCCAGTTGGGTGAAATCAACAACAGAATGTCACTGTGTCGTTGTATTTAGGTTGCCAGTTGGGTGAAATCAACAACAGAATGTCACTGTGTCGTTGTATTTAGGTTGCCAGTTGGGTGAAATCAACAACAGAATGTCACTGTGTCGTTGTATTTAGGTTGCCAGTTGGGTGAAAATCAACAACAGAATGTCACTGTGTCGTTGTATTTAGGTTGCCAGTTGGGTGAAAATCAACAACAGAATGTCACTGTGTCATTGTATTTAGGTTGCCAGTTGGGTGAAATCAACAACAGAATGTCACTGTGTCGTTGTATTTAGGTTGCCAGTTGGGTGAAAATCAACAACAGAATGTCACTGTGTCGTTGTATTTAGGTTGCCAGTTGGGTGAAATCAACAACAGAATGTCACTGTGTCATTGTATTTAGGTTGCCAGTTGGGTGAAATCAACAACAGAATGTCACTGTGTCGTTGTATTTAGGTTGCCAGTTGGGAGAAATCAACAACAGAATGTCACAGTGTCGTTGTATTTAGGTTGCCAGTTGGGTGAAAATCAACAACAGAATGGCACTGTGTCGTTGTATTTAGGTTGCCAGTTGGGTGAAATCAACAACAGAATGTCACAGTGTCGTTGTATTTAGGTTGCCAGTTGGGTGAAAATCAACAACAGAATGTCACTGTGTCATTGTATTTAGGTTGCCAGTTGGGTGAAATCAACAACAGAATGTCACTGTGTCGTTGTATTTAGGTTGCCAGTTTGGTGAAATCAACAACAGAATGTCAGAGTGTCGTTGTATTTAGGTTGCCAGTTGGGTGAAAATCAACAACAGAATGTCACTGTGTCGTTGTATTTAGGTTGCCAGTTGGGTGAAAATCAACAACAGAATGTCACTGTGTCGTTGTATTTAGGTTGCCAGTTGGGTGAAATCAACAACAGAATGTCACTGTGTCGTTGTATTTAGGTTGCCAGTTGGGTGAAATCAACAACAGAATGTCACTGTGTCGTTGTATTTAGGTTGCCAGTTGGGTGAAATCAACAACAGAATGTCACCGTGTCGTTGTATTTAGGTTGCCAGTTGGGTGAATTAAAGACTCCCTGACTTTTTCACATCCAATCAGTTTTCCATGTTGACTCAATGTCATCACGGTTTGGGTTGCCCGGGGTGTGTGTGTGTGTGTGTGTGTGTGTGTGTGTGTGTGTGTGTGTGTGTGTGTGTGTGTGTGTGTGTGTGTGTGTGTGTGTGTGTGTGTGTGTGTGTGTGTGTGTGTGTGTGTGTGTGTGTGTGTGTGTGTGTGTGTGTGTGTGTGTGTGTGTGTGTGTGTATAGGGGTTACATGAGGAGAGGTTTCAGTGCAACTATTGTTTGTACAAACAAAAACACACTCAGTGGTCTGGAAGGACAAGAAGTCCTGTGTTCTCCTCTTCTTCTCTCTTCTTCTCTCTTTCCATTAGAAACTCTCTACTATAAACGAAGGGTTTCTTTCCATTAGAAACTCTCTACTATAAACGAAGAGTTTCTTTCCATCTAAACTCTCCTTTCTTTTCCATCCCTCCTCTTTTCTCTCTTTCCTTCTCTCCCTGGCTTTGTAGGGAGCCACAGGGGGTTGGTTTGAGAGGGAGGGTGGTATTCTGTCTAATATGGCGTCTGTCTATGTGTGTGTGAGTGAGTGTGTGTGAGTTGTTAATTTTTTCAGTTGCTCCATTTGTCTCTGGGCAGGGAGTGTGTGAATAGGAAACATGACCCCTTCTCCTATCTCCTTTTCTCTCTAGATCTTTGCTCACGTTCTCTCTCCTCCCCGTTACTCTCTATCCCTTCCCATTTCCTATCTCTCTTTCTCTCTCCTCCCCTTTACTCTCTATCCCTTCCCATTTCCTGTCTTTCCTATTCTCTCCTCCTCTCTCTTCTCTTCCCTTTTCACTCTCTAACCCCTCTCCCTACCTCCTTCCCTCTCCCGCCCTCTATCTCGCTGTCTCCCCCTCTCTCTCACTCCATCTCTCTCTCTCCCTCCCTCTCTCTCTGTCTCTCCCTCTCTCTCTCTCTCTCTCTCTCCCATCCCTCTCTCTCTCCGTTTCTCCAGCTCCCTCCCTCTCACTCCGTCACTCCCTTCCTCTCTCTCCCTCTATCTCTCTCCGTTTCTCCCTCCGTCAGGTCCCAGAGGTGCTGTTTCCACAGACTGACTAAACCAGGCCATTGTCCATGTTTCTTTCTCTCTCTCCCTCCCTCTCTCTCTCGCTCCATGTTTCTTTCTCTCTCTCTCTCTCTCTCTCTCTCTCTCCATGTTTCTTTCTCTCTCTCCCTCTCCCTCTGCCTCTCTCTCTCTCTCTCCATGTTTCTTTCTCTCTCTCCCTCTGCCTCTCTCTCTCTCCATGTTTCTTTCTCTCTCTCTCTCTCTCTCTCTCCATGTTTCTTTCTCTCTCTCCCTCTGCCTCTCTCTCTCTCCATGTTTCTTTCTCTCTCTCCCCTCCCCTCTTCCATCTCTGTAGCTGAATGTACCACGGCTAAAAATGAACTCAGATCAGCAGGAAAAGACCAGAATGTAGGACACCAGTTAGCTAGTGTCTCTGCTAAGGTTGATGCTGGGGTCAGTTAGTTACAGTGGGGCAAAAAAGTATTTGGTCGGCCACCAATTGTGCAAGTTCTCCCACTTAAAAAGATGAGAGAGGCCTGTAATTTTCATCATAGGTACACTTCAACTATGACTGACAAAAGGAGAAAAAATATCCTGAAAATCACATTGTAGGATTTTTTTATGAATTTATTTCCAAATTATGATGAAAAATAAGTATTTGGTCACCTACAAACAAGCAAGATTTCTGGCTCTCACAGACCTGTAAAAGGTTTGGACTAGACAGGCCTCCGTAGACTGATCCAAGGTCAGTTAGCTAGTGTCTCTGCTGAGGTCGATGCTGGGGTCAGTTAGGTTTGGACTAGACATAGACTGATCCAAGGTCAGTTAGTTACACGGAACCCAAACCGGCCGCGCACCATCGTACGCCATCGTCCATACATGTATTTTACCCAAACGCGATCACGACACACAGGTTAAAATATCAAAACAAACTCTGAACCAATTACATTCATTTGGGGACAGGTCGAAAAGCAATTAACATTTTGGCAATTTAGCTAGTTAGTTAGCACTTGCTAGCTAACATGTACTATTAAGCTAGCTTGCTGTTGCTAGCTAATTTGTCCTGGGATATAAACATTGAGTTGTTATTTTACCTGAAATGCACAAGGTCCTCCACCAAATTAATCCACACGTAAAATGGTCAACCAAATCGTCTCTAGTCATCTCTCCTCCTTCCAAGCTGTATATAATATATATATAGATATATATATATACGGTACTAGTATATGTACCATATATATATATCTCTCCTCCTTCCAAGCTGTATATAATAATATATATATATATATATATATACGGTACTAGTATATGTACCATATATATATATCTCTCCTCCTTCCAAGCTGTATATAATAATATATAGATATATATATATACGGTACTAGTATATGTACCATATATATATATATCTCCTCCTTCCAAGCTGTATATAATAATATATAGATATATATATACGGTACTAGTATATGTACCATATATATATATCTCTCCTCCTTCCAAGCTGTATATAATAATATATAGATATATATATATACGGTACTAGTATATGTACCATGTATATAATAACTCTCCTCCTTCCAAGCTGTATATAATCATATATATATATATATATATATATATACGGTACTAGTATATGTACCATGTATATAATATCTCTCCTCCTTCCAAGCTGTATATAATCATATATATATATATATATATACGGTACTAGTATATGTACCATGTATATAATATCTCTCCTCCTTCCAAGCTGTATATAATAATATATATATATATATATATACGGTACTAGTATATGTACCATATATATATATATCTCCTCCTTCCAAGCTGTATATAATAATATATAGATATATATATATATATATATATATATATATATATATATATATATATATATATACGGTACTAGTATATGTACCATATATATATATCTCTCCTCCTTCCAAGCTGTATATAATAATATATAGATATATATATATACGGTACTAGTATATGTACCATGTATATAATAACTCTCCTCCTTCCAAGCTGTATATAATCATATATATATATATATATATATATATATACGGTACTAGTATATGTACCATGTATATAATATCTCTCCTCCTTCCAAGCTGTATATAATCATATATATATATATATATATACGGTACTAGTATATGTACCATGTATATATATATCTCTCCTCCTTCCAAGCTGTATATAATAATATATAGATATATATATATGGTACTAGTATATGTACCATGTATATATATATCTCTCCTCCTTCCAAGCTGTATATAATAATATATAGATATATATATATACGGTACTAGTATATGTACCATGTATATATATATCTCTCCTCCTTCCAAGCTGTATATAATAATATATAGATATATATATATACGGTACTAGTATATGTACCATGTATATAATATCTCTCCTCCTTCCAAGCTGTATATAATAATATATAGATATATATATATATATACGGTACTAGTATATGTACCATGTATATAATATCTCTCCTCCTTCCAAGCTTTTTCTCCTCTGGACTTTAGATTGCAATGGGCAATTTTCATAAATTAGCTTGTGTCTCCGGTCTTTCAGTCACCTACGTGGATATAACCAATGAGGAGATGGCACGTGAGTACCTGCTTCTATAAATCTCCAATGAGGAGATGGGAGAGGCAGGACTTGCAGCGTAATCTGCGTCACAAATAGAAGTGACTTCTATTAAAGCCCTTGGCAACGCAGACACTCGTTGGCGCGCGCGAGCAGTGTGGCTGCAATAATTGAATAATATAGATTTCTAAATGTATTTTGCAACGCTCGCAGTGTAATCAGCCTGTCAGGTTTGGAATAAACAGGCCTCCATAGACTGATCCAAGGTCAGTTAGCTAGTGTCTCTGCTAAGGTCGATGCTGAGGTCAGTCTGTCAGGTTTGGAATAAACGGGCATCCATAGACTGATCCAAGGTCAGTTAGTTCCTCCCCAATTTCGTAATATCCAATATTAGTTACTGTCTTGTCCAATCGCTGCAACTCCCATACGGACTCGGGAGAGGCGAAGGCCCGAGAGCCGAAACATGACCCGGCCAAGCCGCACTGCTTCTTGACACAGTGCTCGCTTAACCCGGAAGTCAGCGTGCATCCGCCCGGCAAGGAATCGCTAGAGCGCAATGTGACAAGGACAAACCCGGCCGGACAAACCCTTCCCGAAACAGGACGACGCTGGGCCAATTGTGCACCGCCTCATGGCTCTCCCGGTCGGCTACGACACATCCCGGGATCGAATCCAGGTCAGTGGTGACACCTGTAGACCTCTGCCCCACTCGGGAGGCCCCTTCTTGTGTATTTTACCAATAAAGAAAATATCCAAACCTCTGTGACTCACCTGAAAGCTGTAGCATTTGACCGTGTTTGAAACACACACACACACACACACACACACACACACACACACACACACACACACACACACACACACACACACACACACACACACACACTAACCCAGTACAAACACACAATAAGGAGACAGTGAGGCGTGGGGTCAGCGAATTGCAGTGTTGTATTTATCAGAACAGAACCAAGGCTAGCCTGTAGAAAAACACAGCTCAGAACAGAACCAAGGCTAGCCAGTAGAAAAGCAAACACAGCTCAGAACAGAACCAAGGCTAGCCAGTAGAAAAACAAACACAGTGTTGTATTTATCAGAACAGAACCAAGGCTAGCCAGTAGAAAAACACAGCTCAGAACAGAACCAAGGCTAGCCAGTAGAAAAACACAGCTCAGAACAGAACCAAGGCTAGCCAGTAGAAAAACAAACACAGCTCAGAACAGAACCAAGGCTAGCCAGTAGAAAAACACAGCTCAGAACAGAACCAAGGCTAGCCAGTAGAAAAACAAACACAGCTCAGAACAGAACCAAGGCTAGCCAGTAGAAAAACAAACACAGCTCAGAACAGAACCAAGGCTAGCCTGTAGAAAAACAAACACAGCTCAGAACAGAACCAAGGCTAGCCAGTAGAAAAACAAACAGTGTTGTATTTATCAGAACAGAACCAAGGCTAGCCAGTAGAAAAACAAACACAGACCAACCAATACATGTGCACAACAACACCTCCTCTCTTCTGTTATTCCAGAACAATCTGTTTTTTTCCCCAATCAATTTCGCTATATGAGATTTCATCCAGTGCAATCAACAACAACAACAACAACAACAGTTAGAGAAGATACAACAATGGAACTGTACAAACGTCAGGGTAACGTTGGGGTTAGTGGTGATAGTAGTAGTGTGTTTTGACACAGTTTTACAGTATACTCACAGAGAACGGATACACACAGTAGGCTATAGACACACTCACAGAGAACGGATACACACAGTAGGCTATAGACACACTCACAGAGAACGGATACACACAGTAGGCTATATACACACTCACAGAGAACGGATACACACAGTAGGCTATAGACACACTCACAGAGAACGTATACACACAGTAGGCTATATACACACTCACAGAGAACGGATACACACAGTAGGCTATATACACACTCACATAAACAGAAGGAACAGTGTCTGGAGAGGGAGGAGAGGAGGCAGAGAGAGGGACAGTGTCTGGAGAGGGAGGAGAGGAGGCAGAGATAGGGACAGTGTCTGGAGAGGGAGGAGAGGAGGCAGAGAGAGGGACAGTGTCTGGAGAGGGAGGAGAGGAGGGAGGAGAGGAGGCAGAGAGAGGGATAGTGTCTGGAGAGGGAGGAGAGGAGGCAGAGAGAGGGACAGTGTCTGGAGAGGGAGGAGAGGTTGGCAGAGAGAGGGACAGTGTCTGGAGAGGGAGGAGAGGAGGCAGAGAGAGGGACAGTGTCTGGAGAGGGAGGAGAGGAGGCAGAGAGAGGGACAGTGTCTGGAGAGGGAGGAGAGGAGGCAGAGAGAGGGACAGTGTCTGGAGAGGAGGCAGAGAGAGGGACAGTGTCTGGAGAGGGAGGAGAGGAGACAGAGAGAGGGACAGTGTCTGGAGAGGAGGCAGAGAGAGAGGGACTGTGTCTGGAGAGGGAGGAGAGGAGGCAGAGAGAGGGACAGTGTCTGGAGAGGGAGGAGAGGAGGCAGAGAGAGGGACAGTGTCTGGAGAGGAGGCAGAGAGAGGGACAGTGTCTGGAGAGGGAGGAGAGGAGGCAGAGAGAGGGACAGTGTCTGGAGAGGAGGCAGAGAGAGGGACAGTGTCTGGAGAGGGAGGAGAGGAGGCAGAGAGAGGAACAGTGTCTGGAGAGGGAGAAGAGGAGGCAGAGAGAGGGACAGTGTCTGGAGAGGAGGCAGAGAGAGGAACAGTGGTTATAAGGTAGTGTTGGTAACTAGTTAGACTAGTTAGACTAGATGTTCTGGTGTAAGGGTAGGGGGTTCCTTTACCCTCAGTCACTAATTCATCTTTCCAGCCACAACAGAGAAGGAGAGGGGGGTACAATCACTCCTTTGTGTGGGCGGGGGGAAGGAAAGGAGGAAAGGAGAGGAAGAGGGGGCAGTGGTTACAGTGACAGAATAGAGAGAGAGAGATGTGATAGGAGGAGGGAGAGGGGGAGGGGAGTAGAGAGAGAGAGAGAGAGAGACAAACTCACATTAAGAGTTTCTGTCCTGAATATGATGTACTGATATCGTCAACATGTGATAGGAGGAGGGAGAGGGGGAGGGGAGTAGAGAGAGAGAGAGACAAACTCACATTAAGAGTTTCTGTCCTGAATATGATGTACTGATATCGTCAACATGTGATAGGAGGAGGGAGAGGGGGAGGGGAGTAGAGAGAGAGAGAGACAAACTCACATTAAGTTCACCAAGAGGAACACTTGTGCAACACGATGATGATCACATAACATATGACTGGACTGATCTCTCTCTCTGTCTCTCTTTCTCTCTCTCTACCAACTCTTCCTCCTCTATTTAGTCTCTCTCTCTCTCTGTCTCTCTCTCTCTCTGTCTCTCTTTCTCTCTCTCTACCAACTCTTCCTCCTCTATTTAGTCTCTCTCTCTCTCTCTCCATGTCTCTCTCTCTCTCTCTCTGTCTCTCTCTCTCTCTCTCTCTCTCTCTGTCTCTCTCTCTCTGTCTCTCTCTCTCTCTGTGTCTCTCTCTCTCTCTCTCTCTGTCTCTCTCTCTCTGTCTCTCTCTCTCTCTCTGTCTCTCTCTCTCTCTCTCTGTCTCTCTCTCTCTCTGTCTCTCTCTCTCTCTGTCTCTCTCTCTCTACCAACTCTTAATTCTCTATTTAGTGTCTCTGTCTATCTCTGATGTAAGAAGTTGGAGACAAGCAGGATGTTAGACGAGTTCTCAGTCCTATGATTGGTCTCCTGCTGTGATAATGTCATCCACAATGTCATCATATCAGTGATGTCATTAAGAGTCTTCCTCGTCCTGAGACTGCAGTTCCCATAATCCACTACGATCCCCAGGGTCACAGGTCAGGCCTCTTTGACCTTTCACCTCTCAGGGTTCCACAGATATTGACCCTGTATTGACCTATTGACTATTCCACAGGTCAGAGTCC
This sequence comes from Oncorhynchus mykiss, assembly GCF_057628025.1. NCBI lineage: Eukaryota > Metazoa > Chordata > Actinopteri > Salmoniformes > Salmonidae > Oncorhynchus > Oncorhynchus mykiss. The sequence goes on from NC_143034.1 coordinate 6,084,460, forward strand.
AGAGTTCAGGAGGACTGTCTGTCTGCTTCTCAGTGCAGTGGTTACTCAGGTCATAGAAATATACATTCTAGTACAGATCAATTCTAGAACAGATCAATTCTAGAACGGATGTAGTTCTAAAAATCCACAAGAACTGTCAAAATGGCGGCAAATTCCATCTAGTCGAAGTAAAATGGCCGACGGCATCAAACAACTGCAGAACTTCCGGAGCAGGTGACTCTAACATCCAGTCCATCAAGGGTCCACAGAAGACCAAAATGGCAGCCGGTCTGGTCCATCCACCATGGACCGCTGTTCAGAAGGGGAAATCCTCCCTTCTAGTGGTTCTATAATCTACAAACACAGGGGAGGGGGGGGGGGGGGGGGGGCTCTATATAATACCTGTATAATGTGTGTATATATAATGTTAGTGTGTGTGTGTGTGTATGTATGTGTATAACGTGTGTGTCTAGAATCTATGTGTGTGTGTGTATATAATGTGTGTGTGTATATAATGTGTGTGTGTGTATATAATGTGTGTGTCTGTGTGTGTATATAATGTGTGTGTGTGTGTGTATATAATGTGTGTGTCTGTGTGTGTATATAATGTGTGTGTGTGTGTGTGTATATAATGTGTGTGTGTGTGTGCATATAATGTGTGTGTGTGTGTGTGTATATAATGTGTGTGTGTGTGTGTATATAATGTGTGTGTCTGTGTGTGTATATAATGTGTGTGTGTGTGTGTATATAATATGTGTGTGTGTGTGTGTATATATAATGTGTGTGTGTGTGTGTATATAATGTGTGTGTGTATATAATGTGTGTGTATATAATGTGTGTGTGTATATAATGTGTGTGTATATAATGTGTGTGTGTGTGTGTATATAATGTGTGTGTGTGTGTGTGTATATAATGTGTGTGTGTGTATATAATGTGTGTGTGTGTGTGTGTATATAATGTGTGTCTGTGTGTGTGTATATAATGTGTGTGTATATAATGTGTGTGTGTGTGTATATAATGTGTGTGTGTGTGTGTATATAATGTGTGCGTGTATAATATGTGTGTGTGTGTATATAATGTGTGTGTGTGTGTGTATATAATGTGTGTGTGTATATAATGTGTGTGTGTGTGTGTATATAATGTGTGTGTGTGTGTGTATATAATGTGTGTGTGTATATAATGTGTGTGTATATAATGTGTGTGTGTGTGTATATAATGTGTGTGTGTGTGTATATAATGTGTGTGTATATAATGTGTGTGTATATAATGTGTGTGTGTGTATATAATGTGTGTGTGTGTATATAATGTGTCTGTGTGTATATAATGTGTGTGTGTGTGTGTATATAATGTGTGTGTGTATATAATGTGTGTGTGTGTGTGTGTATATAATGTGTGTGTGTGTGTATATAATGTGTGTGTGTGTGTATATAATGTGTGTGTATATAATGTGTGTGTATATAATGTGTGTGTGTGTGTATATAATGTGTGTGTGTGTATATAATGTGTGTGTGTGTGTGTGTGTGTGTGTATATAATGTGTGTGTGTGTGTGTGTATATAATGTGTGTGTGTGTGTGTGTGTGTGTGTGTATATAATGTGTGTGTGTGTGTGTGTATATAATGTGTGTGTGTGTATATAATGTGTGTGTGTATATAATGTGTGTGTGTGTGTGTGTGTGTGTATATAATGTGTGTGTATATAATGTGTGTGTGTATATAATGTGTGCATCACTGCAGCATTATGTCTTTGAGGTTCTCTTGCAGTATGGTGTCTTTAACAGCGTGGAACACAAAGCGGATGTTCTCCGTGTCGATCGCCGTGGTAAAGTGATGAAACAGAGGTTTCCCACGGTTACGCCGCTTACGACTGAACGACTGCACCAGGAACGCCTGCAGAGAGAGACAGAGAAGAGGTTTGAGAGTTTGTGTGTTTACCTGGTCAGGTGTGTTTGTGTGTGTACCTGGTCAGGTGTGATTGTGTGTACCTGGTCAGGTGTGTTTGTGTGTTTACCTGGTCAGGTGTGTTTGTGTGTTTACCTGGTCAGGTGTGTTTGTGTGTGTACCTGGTCAGGTGTGATTGTGTGTACCTGGTCAGGTGTGTTTGTGTGTTTACCTGGTCAGGTGTGTTTGTGTGTGTACCTGTTCAGGTGTGTTTGTGTGTGTACCTGGTCAGGTGTGTTTGTGTGTTTACCTGGGCAGGTGTGTTTGTGTGTTTACCTGGGCAGGTGTGTTTGTGTGTTTACCTGGGCAGGTGTGTTTGTGTGTGTACCTGGTCAGGTGTGTTTGTGTGTGTACCTGGTCAGGTGTGTTTGTGTGTTTACCTGGTCAGGTGTGTTTGTGTGTTTACCTGGGCAGGTGTGTTTGTGTGTGTACCTGGTCAGGTGTGTTTGTGTGTGTACCTGGTCAGGTGTGTTTGTGTGTGTACCTGGTCAGGTGTGTTTGTGTGTTTACCTGGGCAGGTGTGTTTGTGTGTGTACCTGGTCAGGTGTGTTTGTGTGTTTACCTGGTCAGGTGTGATTGTGTGTGTACCTGGTCAGGTGTGTTTGTGTGTGTACCTGGTCAGGTGTGATTGTGTGTACCTGGTCAGGTGTGTTTGTGTGTTTACCTGGTCAGGTGTGTTTGTGTGTGTACCTGGTCAGGTGTGTTTGTGTGTGTACCTGGTCAGGTGTGTTTGTGTGTTTACCTTTGCAGGTGTGTTTGTGTGTTTACCTGGTCAGGTGTGTTTGTGTGTTTACCTGGGCAGGTGTGTTTGTGTGTGTACCTGGTCAGATGTGTTTGTGTGTTTACCTGGTCAGGTGTGTTTGTGTGTGTACCTGGTCAGGTGTGTTTGTGTGTTTACCTGGGCAGGTGTGTTTGTGTGTTTACCTGGTCAGGTGTGTTTGTGTGTTTACCTGGGCAGGTGTGTTTGTGTGTGTACCTGGTCAGGTGTGTTTGTGTGTTTACCTGGGCAGGTGTGTTTGTGTGTTTACCTGGTCAGGTGTGATTGTGTGTTTACCTGGGCAGGTGTGTTTGTGTGTTTACCTGGTCAGGTGTGTTTGTGTGTGTACCTGGTCAGGTGTGTTTGTGTGTTTACCTGGTCAGGTGTGTTTGTGTGTTTACCTGGTCAGGTGTGTTTGTGTGTGTACCTGGTCAGGTGTGTTTGTGTGTGTACCTGGTCAGGTGTGTTTGTGTGTTTACCTGGGCAGGTGTGTTTGTGTGTTTACCTGGTCAGGTGTGTTTGTGTGTTTACCTGGGCAGGTGTGTTTGTGTGTGTACCTGGTCAGGTGTGTTTGTGTGTGTACCTGGTCAGGTGTGTTTGTGTGTTTACCTGGTCAGGTGTGTTTGTGTGTTTACCTGGGCAGGTGTGTTTGTGTGTTTACCTGGTCAGGTGTGTTTGTGTGTGTACCTGGTCAGGTGTGTTTGTGTGTTTACCTGGGCAGGTGTGTTTGTGTGTTTACCTGGGCAGGTGTGTTTGTGTGTTTACCTGGTCAGGTGTGTTTGTGTGTGTACCTGGTCAGGTGTGTTTGTGTGTTTACCTGGGCAGGTGTGTTTGTGTGTGTACCTGGGCAGGTGTGTTTGTGTGTGTACCTGGGCAGGTGTGTTTGTGTGTTTACCTGGGCAGGTGTGTTTGTGTGTTTACCTGGTCAGGTGTGTTTGTGTGTTTACCTGGGCAGGTGTGTTTGTGTGTTTACCTGGGCAGGTGTGTTTGTGTGTTTACCTGGGCAGGTGTGTTTGTGTGTTTACCTGGTCAGGTGTGTTTGTGTGTTTACCTGGGCAGGTGTGTTTGTGTGTTTACTTGGGCAGGTGTGTTTGTGTGTTTACCTGGGCAGGTGTGTTTGTGTGTGTACCTGGTCAGGTGTGTTTGTGTGTTTACCTGGGCAGGTGTGTTTGTGTACCTGGTCAGGTGTGTTTACCTGTAGGTCCAGTGTGTTAGAATCTACCTGTAGGTCCTGTGTGTTAGAATCTACCTGTAGGTCCTGTGTGTTAGATTCTACCTGTAGGTCCTGTGTGTTAGATCCTACCTGTAGGTCCTGTGTGTTAGATCCTACCTATAGGTCCTGTGTGTTAGATCCTACCTGTAGGTCCTGTGTGTTAGATCCTACCTATAGGTCCTGTGTGTTAGATCCTACCTGTAGGTCCTGTGTGTTAGATCCTACCTGTAGGTCCTGTGTGTTAGATTCTACCTGTAGGTCCTGTGTGTTAGATCCTACCTGTAGACCCTGTGTGTTAGATCCTACCTATAGGTCCTGTGTGTTAGATCCTACCGGTAGACCCTGTGTGTTAGATCCTACCTGTAGGTCCTGTGTGTTAGATCCTACCTATAGGTCCTGTGTGTTACATCCTACCTGTAGGTCCTGTGTGTTAGATCCTACCTATAGGTCCTGTGTGTTAGATCCTACCGGTAGACCCTGTGTGTTAGATCCTACCTGTAGGTCCTGTGTGTTAGATCTTAGCTGTAGGTCCTGTGTGTTAGATCCTACCTGTAGACCCTGTGTGTTAGATCCTACCTGTAGGTCCTGTGTGTTTGATCCTACCTGTAGGTCCTGTGTGTTAAATCCTACCTGTACATCCTCCAGCCTGCGAGGGTCTCCCCTGTATTCTGGGAAGTTTTTAGTGATGTCAGACTGGCCTAGCTTCTCCACCAGCAGGTCAGTCTTGTTGAGGAAGAGGATGATGGACACGTTGAGGAAGAGCTTGTTGTTCACGATCGTCTCAAAGATGTTCATGCTCTCTACCAGCCGATTGGTCCTCCGGTCCTCCATCAGAACCTATGGGAGAGGAGGTGAGAAATGTCTCCCTTCCGGCTGACTCTAAAACTGAAGATGTGATTTCACCCCCAAAACCTCCCAGCTACATCTGCACCTCATATACTCAGGTCTGGTGGTTGGGTGTACCTGGTCATACGTCTGTCTGTCTGTCTGTCTGTCTGTCTGTCTGTCTGTCTGTCTGTAGCCTACCTGGTCGTACTCGGATGATGACACCATGAACAGTATAGATGTGATTCCGTCGAAGCACTGAAACCATTTCTGTCTCTGTGACCTCTGACCCCCCACATCAACCATCTTAAACGGAATCTTCTTTATGATAAAGTCGTGTTCTACGATTCCTTTAGTCGCCTTCCGTGCAAACAGAATGTCCTGCCGACTAGGGATATAGTTCTGGAGAGAGGAGGAGAGAGGGATGGAAGGATGGAGGAGAGAGGGGAGGAGTAGAGAAGAGCAGAGAGGAGGAGAGAGGGATGGAAGGATGGAGGAGAGAGGGGAGGAGTAGAGAGGAGCAGAGAGGAGGAGAGAGGGAAGGATGAAGGAGAGAGGGGAGGAGTAGAGAGGAGGAGAGAGGGATGGAAGGATGGAGGAGAGAGGAGGAGAAAGGGATGGAAGGATGGAGGAGAGAGGGGAGGAGAGAGGGATGGAAGGATGGAGGAAAGAGGAGGAGAAAGGGATGGAAGGATGGAGGAGAGAGGGGAGCAGAGATGAGTAGAGAAGAGGAGAGAGGGATGGAAGGATGGAGGAGAGAGGGATGGGAGGATGGAGGAGAGAGGAGAGAGGGATGGAGGAGAGAGGAGGAGAGAGGGATGGAAGGATGGAGGAGAGAGGAGAGAGAGGGATGGAAGGATGTAGCAGAGAGGAGGAGAGAGGGATGGAAGGATGGAGGAGAGAGGAGAGAGAGGGATAGAAGGATGGAGGAGAGAGGGATGGAAGGATGGAGGAGAGAGGAGGAGAGAGGGATGGAAGGATGGAGGTGAGAGGAGGAGAGAGGGATGGAGGAGAGAGGAGGAGAGAGGAGGAGAGAGGGATGGAAGGATGGAGGAGAGAGGAGGAGAGAGGGATGGAAGGATGGAGGAGAGAGGAGGAGAGAGGGATAGAAGGATGGAGGAGAGAGGAGAGAGAGGAGAACAGTAATATTATCATGCTCTTTGATTGTTTTGGGTTGTCATTTATGAACAGTATTTATGTACAACAACAGTATTCAACAATTTTGTAATTACATAGTCAGTAATACTATCAGATGATGGGGGGGGGGGGGGGGGTGTGGCATTAGAGGTTCTGACATCAAAGGTTAAAGGTAAAGAAGCTCCGCCCACTCACCGGCTGGCCAATCCGGTCCAGGTTATCCAGGAAGTATTTCACCGACTCACTCTGTGAACAGGAAGAACAGTCGTGTTGACTTAATGAAACGTTTTATTCCATTGTTTCCATTGGACACAACATGCTGAAAGCTCAAGCACAAGTTTCTGAAAGTATTTGCTATATAATTCAACCACACACAACAACAAACACTCTTCCCACTGAGCAAAGACGTCAATTCAACGTCTATTCCACGTTGGTTCAATGTAATTTCATTGAAATGACGTGAAAACGACGTTGATTCAACCAGTGTGTGTCCAGTGCGAAACGACGTTGATTCAAATTAGTGTGTTTCCAGTGCGAAACGACGTTGATTCAACCAGTGTGTGTCCAGTGGGAAACGACGTTGATTCAACCAGTGTGTGTCCAGTGGGAAACGACGTTGATTCAACCAGTGTGTTTCCAGTGCGAAACAACGTTGATTCAACCAGTGTGTGTCCAGTGCGAAACGACGTTGACACCGAGGCTTCTAGAATGCTCTACAATGTTCAAACAAACAAAACTGATCATTAAACTCAACCCTGACACAGACAGAGAGGAGGGAGAAAGAGGGAGGGAGGGAGGGACAGAAAGAGAGAGAGAGAGAGAGGGACAGAGGGGGAGAGAAAGGGAGAAAGAGGGAGTAAGAAAGAGAGCAATGTTTTCTGATAAAAGTGTGTTGACCCTGTGTTCTGCCTCTAAGAGGGGAACAACACTAAACAGACCCAGGATCAGCTTCTGAACGCGTTCCAGGGGCTCTATGAAGCAATCTCCCAATGCCTCTGAAGGGAACAACACTAAAACAGACCCAGGATCAGCTTCTTAATGCGTTCCAGGGGCTCTATGAAGCAATCTCCCAATGCCTCTGAAGGGAACAACACTAAAACAGACCCAGGATCAGCTTCTTAATGCGTTCCAGGGGCTCTATGAAGCAATCTCCCAATATCTCTGAAGGGAACAACACCTAAACAGACCCAGGATCAGCTTCTTAATGCGTTCCAGGGGCTCTATGAAGCAATCTCCCAATGCCTCTGAAGGGAACAACACCTAAACAGACCCAGGATCAGCTTCTGAACGCGTTCCAGGGGCTCTATGAAGCAATCTCCCAATGCCTCTGAAGGGAACAACACCTAAACAGACCCAGGATCAGCTTCTTAATGCGTTCCAGGGGCTCTATGAAGCAATCTCCCAATGCCTCTGAAGGGAACAACACTAAAACAGACCCAGGATCAGCTTCTTAATGCGTTCAGCAGACACTTTTATCCAAAGTCATTGGTCCATTTTATGAATAGGTGTCCCCAGGCTGTATCAAACCCACGACCTTTGGTCTTACATGCACCACACCGACTGAGCCAAACAGGATGTTTAACGTTATTTAGTATGATAGTTCAGTCTGGTAGATTACAACCTCGCTCACATCCACCACCCCAGGAAACAGCTGTGTGTGTGAAAACAGAGAGAAGGATTAACCAGACAGAGAGACAGCAACCCCCCCTTTCCCCTCCCTTCCCCACACACAGAAAACTAGCCCTCGTTCCAAAACTATTCCTCTTTTCAAAACTAGCCCTCGTTCCAAAACTATTCCTCGTTCCAAAACTATTCCTCTTTCCAAAACTAGCCCTCGTTCCAAAACTATTCCTCTTTTCAAAACTAGCCCTCGTTCCAAAACTATTCCTCGTTCCAAAACTATTCCTCTTTCCAAAACTAGCCCTCGTTCCAAAACTATTCCTTGTTCCAAAACTAGCCCTCGTTCCAAAACTAGCCCTCGTTCCAAAACTATGCCTCTTTCCAAAACTATTCCTCTTTCCAAAACTATTCCTCTTTCCAAAACTATTCCTCTTTCCAAAACTATTCCTCTTTCCAAAACTATTCCTCTTTTCTAAACTATTCCTCTTTTCTAAACTATTCCTCTTTTCTAAACTATTCCTCTTTTCTAAACTATTCCTCTTTTCTAAACTATTCCTCTTTCCAAAACTATTCCTCTTTTCTAAACTATTCCTCTTTCCAAAACTATTCCTCTTTCCAAAACTATTCCTCTTTCCAAAACTATTCCTCTTTTCTAAACTATTCCTCTTTCCAAAACTATTCCTCTTTCCAAAACTATTCCTCTTTCCAAAACTATTCCTCTTTTCTAAACTATTCCTCTTTTCTAAACTATTCCTCTTTTCTAAACTATTCCTCTTTCCAAAACTATTCCTCTTTTCTAAACTATTCCTCTTTTCTAAACTATTCCTCTTTTCTAAACTATTCCTCTTTTCTAAACTATTCCTCTTTTCTAAACTATTCCTCTTTTCTAAACTATTCCTCTTTCCAAAACTATTCCTCTTTCCAAAACTATTCCTCTTTTCTAAACTATTCCTCTTTCCAAAACTATTCCTCTTTCCAAAACTATTCCTCTTTCCAAAACTATTCCTCTTTTCTAAACTATTCCTCTTTTCTAAACTATTCCTCTTTCCAAAACTATTCCTCTTTCCAAAACTATTCCTCTTTCCAAAACTATTCCTCTTTTCTAAACTATTCCTCTTTTCTAAACTATTCCTCTTTCCAAAACTATTCCTCTTTCCAAAACTATTCCTCGTTCCAAAACTATTCCTCTTTTCTAAACTATTCCTCTTTTCTAAAACTATTCCTCTTTTCTAAACTATTCCTCTTTCCAAAACTATTCCTCTTTCCAATGTTCTTCTTTCAATCCGTCTTTCATTTAGCTGATGGGCTCTGGTCTGGTCTTATTGTAAATGTCAGTTTTTCTTCTTCTCCAAATGAGATTCCAACTTGTCTTATAAATGAATAATAATTTGTCACAGAGTCGTGTTCTAAAACGGACCCCATTGGACGAACGGTCGTGAACCGTTATGTTGCCGTGCCAAACAGGAAACGCAACCCCCATGACCCAAAGGCTGACCTGTGATGTCACCGCCACAGGAAACAAAGTCCGCCAACGTAAGAGGGGAGGGGCCAGGAGTGGGGGAGAGGGGGAATTCCCAGCGTTGAGGAGATTAACACAGACTACATACGCAGGCAGACAGACACACACACACTACACTCTAGTCTCACTTTGCCATACCACCGTTGTTGACTAGATGTTACATTTCTAGCTACAGTAGGCCACTTTATAGGCTAACTCCACTGAGCTGCTATCTAGCTAGCTGGCTACAGTAGGCCACTTTGTAGACTCCACTGAGCTGCTAACTAGCTAGCTGGCTACAGTAGGCCACTTTGTAGGCTAACTCCACTGAGCTGCTATCTAGCTAGCTGGCTACAGTAGGCATCTTTGTAGACTCCACTGAGCTGCTAACTAGTGTTGTAATAACATATTAAAACATGTAATGACGCATTCACTGACTGTTGTTAAACACACTGATAACCCATGGATATACACTGCTCAAAACCCTTTGGGATGGGCTACAAAGACAAAGAACTCTGTCAAGAACCAATGGGATACTGACAACAGGCTGGAGAGGACTGTCTATCACCTACGAACAACCAACCAGGAGCCAGGACTACTAGAATCTACCTACGTCATTTCAATGTATAAATGTACTGCCCAAATATGTGTTATGCCCTCTTTTTCCGAAAGCTCCCTAAGAGTGGACGATAGGAGCCGTGCTGCACGTTTGCCAGATATTACTATGCTTGATTAAAAGGCCTCGAATATACCGTATCCGCCTTGTCCAGAGTCTCATCTTGGTCTTGTTTCTCCAATAACTAATCATTGACACTAGCTAGCTGGCTACAGTAGGCCACTTTGTAGACTCCACTGAGCTGCTAACTAGCTAGCTACAGTAGGTCACTTTGTAGGCTAACTCCACTGAGCTGCTAACTATCTAGCTGGCTACAGTAGGCATCTTTGTAGACTCCACTGAGCTGCTAACTAGCTAGCTGGCTACAGTAGGCCACTTCGTAGGCTAATTCCACTGAGCTGCTAACTAGCTAGCTACAGTAGGTCACTTTGTAGGCTAACTCCACTGAGCTGCTAACTATCTAGCTGGCTACAGTAGGCATCTTTGTAGACTCCACTGAGCTGCTAACTAGCTAGCTGGCTACAGTAGGCCACTTTGTAGACTCCACTGAGCTGCTAACTAGCTAGCTACAGTAGGTCACTTTGTAGGCTAACTCCACTGAGCTGCTAACTATCTAGCTGGCTACAGTAGGCATCTTTGTAGACTCCACTGAGCTGCTAGCTAGCTAGCTACAGTAGGCCACTTCGTAGGCTTACTCCACTGAGCCGCTAACTAGCGAGCTAGCTAACTTTACACACTGTTTAGCTAAGTGAATTAAATGTAATCAGCTAGCTAACTTCCTATTGGCTAGCTATCTTGATGTAATCATTGTAAAATTAAAAATAGTCTCCAAATGTATTTTCTAGATAACGGCCATGGAAGAGGGTGACATTGCCGCTTCAGCTGTCAGTAACGGGAGAATGGTAGGCCACTGGACAGGTCATTATGAACAGATTCTCCAGTCCCTAGAGGGTTAAACTACGAGGACAGAGAGATAATGGCAACATACTATTCAGTGCCGTCTCATTGGAGTATAATGAAGCCTGTTTCTTTGTGATGTAATCTGTCCTCGGCTATGGAATGCTGTGAAAGAAAGCCCGTTGGCAGATGAAGAGAGAGGTCCCGATGAACGTCCCAAGAGACGAAGGGTATATCCTATGTGCCCTGGGTTATATGTGTTGGCCCACCTATGTTTAACAGAATGCTGTATACAGTTATACAGTTAAACATCCCACACAGTGTATTAACCTGGTTACAACGGGAGCTGCTGGCTGTGCAGGGTTCTGTTCCAGCCCAGCAATAACACACCCGATTACCAACTCATCATCACATCTAAAGAGTTGATCATCAAGAGTGCTATTTTCTGGGCTGGAATCGAAGTCTGCTCAGCCAGTAGATCAGTGGAGCAGGGTTGGCCATCTCTGGAATAGAAGTCTACTCAGCCAGTAGATCAGTGGAGCAGGGTTGGCCACCTCTGGAATAGAAGTCTACTCAGCCAGTAGATCAGTGGAGCAGGGTTGGCCACCTCTGGAATAGAAGTCTGCTCAGTGACCAGACCAAATTCAGATAGAAATGTAAGTTATAGATCTGTCATTTCTCATGAAAAGCAAGTCTAATAAGCAGTAGATATGTTCTATGTGCTCTATTTCTATGCTTCCCGGTCTACATTATAGTTGCTTGTTTTTGGTCACATAAAAACTGAAATTAGGAAAACTATTAAGAGTTTTAACAACCAGGAAATGTTGTTTAAAAATTGTTTAGTTCAAATCCAACCCTTGTAATTTAGGTACAATATGACAGTAAGGAGACGACAGTTAGTTAGGCTACAGGAGATAAGCATTACAGGTAGCATTTCTATGTTATTTCGTTCATTTTTAGCAATGTTGCTAACAAAATGACTGCAGTAGTTCCCATAGACATGGTTGCTCTATGTGTCACCGACCCTGTATAAGCTAGCGACTGGGCTAACACAGCTATCCATTTAGGTCAATAATATGCTGTTGTTATTATCTTTTTGGTTTGGCTTTATAATCCTGAGAGACATTGAACTAGCTAGTAGCTAGCTAGTTAGTTATAGTAGATCATAGCTAGCTAGTTAGTTATAGTATCTAGCTAGTTAGTTATAGTAGCTAGTAGCTAGCTAGTTAGTTATACCTAGGTAGCTCACGAGGTTAGCTGACTTTTCTCCCCAAAAAAATCGTAGCGACTTGTCCCGCATGCTAGCCTTTACAGCCAAATATCACGTTAGAAACGTCCAAATATAAATATTGATATGGCCAATGTTGTATATCATTTCTACATGCTAGCCTTTACAGCCAAATATCACGTTAGAAACGTCCAAATATAAATATTGATATGGCCAATGTTGTATATCATTTCTTCCTTCTTACTGCAGCTTGACAGCTTTAGCTCATCTGGACAAAACGTTATAAAATGTTTTGTAACCAGTGGTTGTTTTGTTGATATTTTTTGGGCATAAATCTGATGAGCTCCTCCCAAGCAAGGCACCGGGTTCCTTCCTGATTTCTGCCATGGAACATCCCCACACTTCCCATTTTAGGGAAGCCTGGTTCGCGACGAGGCGACCTACACCCATACCACACACACATGCTGCTGACTAGACCTACAGTGGTGTGACAAATAGCAGTACGCATCACTACTGATACAGAGAGAGAGAGAGAGTGAGAGAGAGGGAGGGAGAGAGAGAGAGAGAGAGAGATGGGGAGAGAGAGAAAGAGACAAAAGAGTATTTTTTTCTCTGAAGTTACCATTTCAAAACTAAAATAACTTTATTAGTCAACGGTGAAAATGCTGACAGAGGGTTTTAAAGACTGAGTAAGCAGATGGACTGAGGTTTCCTCTCTATTTCAGGAAGACAGGAAGAGAGGGGGAGGGGGAGAGAGGGAGGGAGGGGGAGAGAGAGGGGATGAGAGATAGAGAGATGGCATGTTTTTTTTGTATATAATTTATGAACCAAGTTAATAAAACATGTAACATTGGGGGGAACTGAGGAAAAACCAATGACTAAAGCCTGTCACAGCAGATGCATTACAGCTGACCAATCAAAACAGGTTTCTGGTGGGTTAAACCAATCAATGGATAGAACTGGTGTAGTTGTGGTGTGAGTGAGTAAGGCAGCTGGAATGGAACTCCATTCACAGTTTGTATTGGTCAGATTAGAGGCTTTACTACTAGATGAGGTCTGAATAGACTGTGGCCCCTCCCTCTCACACACACTCTCTCTCTCTCTCTCTCTCTCTCTCTCTCTCTCTCTCTCTCTCTCTCTCTCTCTCTCTCTCCCTCTCACACACTCTCTCTCTCTCCCTCTCACACACTCTCTCTCTCTCTCTCTCTCTCTCTCTCTCTCTCGCTCTCTCCTGGTTGCTATGGGACCCCGGTGGTTGTTTTGAGAGCTTTTGGATTCGACGTTGCTCATGACTATCACACACACTAGGGCTGTCCCCGACTAAAAAAAAAC
>NC_143034.1:6102500-6105000 GCF_057628025.1 Oncorhynchus mykiss
GTATATCAGACTAGTAATGACAGAACCAACTATATCAATAGCCTGACAACATAAAGTATATCAGACTAGTAATGACAGAACCAACTATATCAATAGCCTGACAACATAAGGTATATCAGACTGGTAATGACAGAACCAACTATATCAATAGCCTGACAACGTAAGGTATCCAGGGAACTAATAATGACAGAACCAACTATATCAATAGCCTGACAACGTAAGGTATCCAGGGAACTAGTAATGACAGAACCAACTATATCAATAGCCTGACAACATAAAGTATATCAGACTAGTAATGACAGAACCAACTATATCAATAGCCTGACAACATAAGGTATATCAGACTGGTAATGACAGAACCAACTATATCAATAGCCTGACAACGTAAGGTATCCAGGGAACTAATAATGACAGAACCAACTATATCAATAGCCTGACAACGTAAAGTATCCAGGGAACTAATAATGACAGAACCAACTATATCAATAGCCTGACAACGTAAGGTATCCACAGGACTAATAATGACAGAACCAACTATATCAATAGCCTGACAACGTAAGGTATATCAGACTAGTAATGACAGAACCAACTATATCAATAGCCTGACAACATAAGGTATATCAGACTAGTAATGACAGAACCAACTATATCAATAGCCTGACAACGTAAGGTATCCAGGGAACTAGTTTTGACAGAACCAACTATATCAATAGCCTGACAACGTAAGGTATCCAGGGAACTAGTTTTGACAGAACCAACTATATCAATAGCCTGACAACATAAGGTATATCAGACTAGTAATGACAGAACCAACTATATCAATAGCCTGACAACATAAGGTATATCAGACTAGTAATGACAGAACCAACTATATCAATAGCCTGACAACATAAGGTATATCAGATTAGTAATGACAGAACCAACTATATCAATAGCCTGACAACATAAGGTATATCAGACTAGTAATGACAGAACCAACTATATCAATAGCCTGACAACGTAAGGTATCCAGGGAACTAGTTTTGACAGAACCAACTATATCAATAGCCTGACAACATAAGGTATATCAGACTAGTAATGACAGAACCAACTATATCAATAGCCTGACAACATAAAGTATATCAGACTAGTAATGACAGAACCAACTATATCAATAGCCTGACAACATAAGGTATATCAGACTGGTAATGACAGAACCAACTATATCAATAGCCTGACAACGTAAGGTATCCAGGGAACTAATAATGACAGAACCAACTATATCAATAGCCTGACAACGTAAGGTATCCAGGGAACTAGTAATGACAGAAACAACTATATCAATAGCCTTTCGAAAAAAAACAAGTTTATTCAAGTTACAGCTCATTAAGAAAGATATGACCCATGCGGGCCGGGAAGATCTCTCTATGCGAGGTCTAAAAACCAAATGTCCAATAACCTATCCTCATTCTTCTTACCGGCCTGTCGTAAATGTTTTAAGACGAGTTTAAGGTTATGAACAGTAGCTAATTTCCCAAATATTCTAGCCTACAAAGGTGTTGTCCTAAAGTTGTTGGGGCTTTTCAAAAATAACTAGAATGAACAACTATAGCACAGCTTTCAACAATACTATCTAATTATATAGCCTCTACCAAGGCTTTAAACAATACTATCTAATTATATAGCCTCTACCCAGGCTATAAACAATACGATCTTATTATATAGCCTCTACCCAGGCTATAAACAATACGATCTTATTATATAGCCTCTACCCAGGCTATAAACAATACTATCTTATTATATAGCCTCTACCCAGGCTATAAACAATACGATCTTATTATATAGCCTCTACCCAGGCTATAAACAATACTATCTTATTATATAACCTCTACCCAGGCTATAAACAATAATATCTCAATATAGAGCCTCTACCCAGGCTATAAACAATATTATCTGATTATATAGCCTCTACCCAGGCTTCGTCCTGATTGGTCCAGGAGCGGCGTGGCCAATAGGGCCAGTATAGCACAGTGTTTTATGGGTACATATTCTTGACAGGACGAAGGTTGACAACACAAACTACCATGAGTGGATTTTTTTATGTCAGACAGCGATAAATTAATGATAAATTAACGATAAATGAATGATAAATTAACGATAAATTAACGATAAATTAGTCTCTAGTCAGCCCTGACAGCCTTGTTGTCACCTAGCAACATACAAACCTACACACACACTCTACACCCTCTACACACACTGCACACTACACACTCTACACACACTACACACACTACACCCTCTACACACACTGCACACTACAATACACACTACACTACACACTCTACACACACTACACACACTACACCCTCTACACCCTCTACACACTACAATACACACTACACTACACACAACACTACACACACTACACCCTCTACACCCTCTACACACACTGCACACTACAATACACACTACACTTCACAGACTACACACTCTACACTCTACACACTCAAATACACTCTTA
>NC_143034.1:6107500-6120000 GCF_057628025.1 Oncorhynchus mykiss
ATATACATTAATATATACATCCACCAATACACCCATCCCCTATAGAACAATATATACATTAATATATACATCTACCAATACACCCATCCCCTGTAGAACAATATATACATTAATATATACATCCTCAAATACACCCATCCCCTATAGAACAATATATACATTAATATATACATCTACCAATACACACATCCCCTGTAGAACAATATATACATCCACCAATACACCCATCCCCTATAGAACAATATATACATCCTCAAATACACCCATCCCCTATAGAACAATATATACATCCTCAAATACACCCATCCCCTATAGAACAATATATACATCCTCAAATACACCCATCCCCTATAGAACAATATATACATCCTCAAATACACCCATCCCCTATAGAACAATATATACATCCTCAAATACACCCATCCCCTGTAGAACAATATATACATTAATATATACATCCACCAATACACCCATCCCCTGTAGAACAATATATACATCCTCAAATACACCCATCCCCTATAGAACAATATATACATTAATATATACATCTACCAATACACCCATCCCCTGTAGAACAATATATACATTAATATATACATCCACCAATACACCCATCCCCTATAGAACAATATATACATTAATATATACATCTACCAATACACCCATCCCCTGTAGAACAATATATACATTAATATATACATCCACCAATACACACATCCCCTGTAGAACAATATATACATCCACCAATACACCCATCCCCTATAGAACAATATATACATCCTCAAATACACCCATCCCCTATAGAACAATATATACATTAATATATACATCCACCAATACACGCATCCCCTATAGAACAATATATACATTAATATATACATCTACCAATACACCCATCCCCTGTAGAACAATATATACATTAATATATACATCCACCAATACACGCATCCCCTGTAGAACAATATATACATTAATATATACATCTACCAATACACCCATCCCCTGTAGAACAATATATACATCTACCAATACACCCATCCCCTATAGAACAATATATACATTAATATATACATCTACCAATACACCCATCCCCTATAGAACAATATATACATTAATATATACATCCACCAATACACCCATCCCCTGTAGAACAATATATACATCCTCAAATACACCCATCCCCTATAGAACAATATATACATTAATATATACATCTACCAATACACCCATCCCCTGTAGAACAATATATACATCAATATATACATCCACCAATACACCCATCCCCTGTAGAACAATATATACATTAATATATACATCCACCAATACACCCATCCCCTATAGAACAATATATACATCTACCAATACACCCATCCCCTATAGAACAATATATACATCTACCAATACACCCATCCCCTGTAGAACAATATATACATTAATATATACATCTACCAATACACCCATCCCCTATAGAACAATATATACATCAACCAATACACACATCCCTTATAGAGAGAGACGGCGCTGGATACATACACTCACTCAAGTACAAAATGTGTTATTTTGATCTATCTACAACCAGTATTACAGTGTATCTATCTACAACCAGTATTACAGTGTATCTATCTACAACCAGTGTTACAGTGTATCTATCTACAACCAGTGTTACAGTGTATCTATCTACAACCAGTGTTACAGTGTATCTATCTACAACCAGTGTTACAGTGTATCTATCTACAACCAGTGTTACAGTGTATCTATCTACAACCAGTGTTACAGTGTATCTATCTACAACCAGTGTTACAGTGTTACAGTGTTACAGTGTATCTATCTACAACCAGTGTTACAGTGTATCTATCTACAACCAGTGTTACAGTGTATCTATCTACAACCAGTGTTACAGTGTATCTATCTACAACCAGTGTTACAGTGTATCTATCTACAACCAGTATTACAGTGTATCTATCTACAACCAGTATTACAGTGTATCTATCTACAACCAGTGTTACAGTGTTACAGTGTATCTATCTACAACGAATATTACAGTGTATCTATCTACAACCAGTATTACAGTGTATCTATCTACAACCAGTATTACAGTGTATGTATCTACAACCAGTGTTACAGTGTATCTATCTACAACCAGTGTTACAGTGTATCTATCTACAACCAGTGTTACAGTGTATCTATCTACAACCAGTATTACAGTGTATCTATCTACAACCAGTGTTACAGTGTATCTATCTACAACCAGTGTTACAGTGTATCTATCTACAACCAGTGATAATGTGTATCTATCTACAACCAGTGTTACAGTGTATCTATCTACAACCAGTGTTACAGTGTATCTATCTACAACCAGTGTTACAGTGTATCTATCTACAACCAGTGTTACAGTGTATCTATCTACAACCAGTGTTACAGTGAATCTATCTACAACCAGTGTTACAGTGTATCTATCTACAACCAGTGTTACAGTGTTACAGTGTATCTATCTACAACCAGTGTTAGTGCATCTATCTACAACCAGTGTTACAGTGTATCTATCTACAACCAGTATTACAGTGTATCTACCTACAACCAGTATTACAGTGTATCTATCTACAACCAGTGTTACAGCGAATCTATCTACAACCAGTATTACAGTGTATCTATCTACAACCAGTGTTAGTGTTACAGTGTATCTATCTACAACCAGTGTTACAGTGTATCTATCTACAAACAGTGTTACAGTGTTACAGTGTTACAGTGTATCTATCTACAACCAGTGTTACAGTGTATCTATCTACAACCAGTGTTACAGTGTATCTATCTACAACCAGTGTTACAGTGTATCTATCTACAACCAGTGTTACAGTATTACAGTGTATCTATCTACAACCAGTATTACAGTGTATCTATCTACAACCAGTATTACAGTGTTACAGTGTATCTATCTACAACCAGTGTTACAGTGTTACAGTGTATCTATCTACAACCAGTGTTACAGTGTTACAGTGTATCTATCTACAACCAGTGTTACAGTGTATCTATCTACAACCAGTGTTACAGTGTATCTATCTACAACCAGTGTTACAGTGTATCTATCTACAACCAGTGTTACAGTGTATCTATCTACAACCAGTGTTACAGTGAATCTATCTACAACCAGTGTTACAGTGTATCTATCTACAACCAGTATTACAGTGTATTTATCTACAACCAGTGTTACAGTGTATCTATCTACAACCAGTGTTACAGCGTATCTATCTACAACCAGTATTACAGTGTATCTATCTACAACCAGTGTTACAGTGTATCTATCTACAACCAGTATTACAGTATATCTCTCTACAACCAGTATTACAGTGTATCTATCTACAACCAGTATTACAGTGTATCTATCTACAACCAGTGTTACAGTGTATCTATCTACAACCAGTGTTACAGTATTACAGTGTATCTATCTACAACCAGTGTTACAGTATTACAGTGTATCTATCTACAACCAGTGTTACAGTGTATCTATCTACAACCAGTGTTACAGCGTATCTATCTACAACCAGTGTTACAGTGTATCTATCTACAACCAGTGTTACAGCGTATCTATCTACAACCAGTATTACAGTATATCTATCTACAACCAGTATTACAGTGTATCTATCTACAACCAGTGTTACAGTGTATCTATCTACAACCAGTGTTACAGTGTATCTATCTACAACCAGTGTTACAGTGTTACAGTGTATCTATCTACAACCAGTGTTACAGTGTATCTATCTACAACCAGTGTTACAGTGTATCTATCTACAACCAGTGTTACAGCGTATCTATCTACAACCAGTGATACAGTGTATGTATCTATCTACTGGTACTCACAAAGCTCTTAGGTCTTTCACATGCTACACACACATTATTGGAAACAGAAGCGTATTTAGCTAACCCAGAAGAGTCTATTCTATGTTACATACAACGTTCCCTCAAATTTCAGGTCTGCTGAGCGCAAACTTGAACGTTGTGAAAATTCTGTGCAACTTCCAGCCTGCGTTTACTGTGAACACTGAGGTTGTACCCGCGTTTGGGCTGCAAAGTGGCGCAGCAGGGCCTGACATTAACCTGTTATTCCACATGTTTATCAGACAAGGAGGTGACTGAAAATGTTGCGTTGTTTGATACAAGAAACCACTTTACAAAATAAAATGCATTATTATTCCCATATCATTATTACAGAGAATCAGACACATTATGCTTCCCTCTGCCTATTGGCTACTGAGCTTAATCAAGGCTGTCTCAAAATACAACACTGCCCCTTTAAGACAAAAAAAAACTCTTTACTCGCTTTTCAAAGATGTCTAGAAATGTACACGTTTTGTGCTCTTGTAGGAAGTAATCACTACAAATGATCTATAACTGGGCTAATAACTCCCTAATTAGCAAAGGATATGAACAAAATGTGCCCATGTGGCTACATGCAGCTCTCGCTTTGAACTCAAAACAAGCGCATCTACTCATGAATGCTCATTCTGTAAACACAGTCCAGTTCAAAGTGAATGACACAGATCCATATATGGCAATGGACTATTTGTATATAGGCCTACTGCAGCTCTGATTGGTTATGCCGCACAGGTCTGTGTAGAGTGGTGCATTTCAATGCAATAGAATCCTTCTCCAATGCGTTCTGCGTACAACAAAATTCTTGCATAGATTGTTTTCTTTTGGGATGTTGCATTAAAAGTGGCTAATATTGAGTTGACTCTATCACAATTCCCACAGTAAAGGGAAACGTTGATAGTGTTAACTAAAGGGGAAAAACTCTAGAAAGTTGATAGTGTTACCTAAAGGGGAAAACTCTAGAACGTTGATAGTGTTACCTAAAGGGGGAAAACTCTAGAACGTTGATAGTGTTACCTAAAGGGGGAAAACTCTAGAACGTTGATAGTGTTACCTAAAGGGGGAAAACTCTAGAACGTTGATAGTGTTACCTAAAAGGGGAAACTCTAGAACGTTGATAGTGTTACCTAAAGGGGGAAAACTCTAGAACGTTGATAGTGTTACCTTAAGGGGAAAAACTCTAGAACGTTGATAGTGTTATCTAAAGGGGGAAAACTCTAGAACGTTGATAGTGTTACCTAAAGGGGAAAAACTCTAGAAAGTTGATAGTGTTACCTAAAGGGGGAAAACTCTAGAACGTTGATAGTGTTACCTTAAGGGGGAAAACTCTAGAACGTTGATAGTGTTACCTAAAAGGGGAAACTCTAGAACGTTGATAGTGTTACCTAAAGGGGGAAAACTCTAGAACGTTGATAGTGTTACCTAAAGGGGGAAAACTCTAGAACGTTGATAGTGTTACCTAAAAGGGGAAACTCTAGAACGTTGATAGTGTTACCTAAAGGGGGAAAACTCTAGAACGTTGATAGTGTTACCTAAAAGGGGAAACTCTAGAACGTTGATAGTGTTACCTAAAGGGGGAAAACTCTAGAACGTTGATAGTGTTACCTTAAGGGGAAAAACTCTAGAACGTTGATAGTGTTATCTAAAGGGGGAAAACTCTAGAACGTTGATAGTGTTACCTAAAGGGGAAAAACTCTAGAAAGTTGATAGTGTTACCTAAAGGGGGAAAACTCTAGAACGTTGATAGTGTTACCTTAAGGGGGAAAACTCTAGAACGTTGATAGTGTTACCTTAAGGGGAAAAACTCTAGAACGTTGATAGTGTTACCTAAAGGGGGAAAACTCTAGAACGTTGATAGTGTTACCTAAAAGGGAAAACTCTAGAACGTTGATAGTGTTACCTAAAGGGGGGAAACTCTAGAACGTTGATAGTGTTACCTAAAGGGGGAAAACTCTAGAACGTTGATAGTGTTACCTAAAGGGGGAAAGCTCTAGAACGTTGATTGTGTTACCTAAAAAGGAAAACTCTAGAACGTTGATAGTGTTACCTAAAGGGGGGAAACTCTAGAACGTTGATAGTGTTACCTAAAGGGGGAAAACTCTAGAACGTTGATAGTGTTACCTAAAGGGGGGAAACTCTAGAACGTTGATAGTGTTACCTAAAGGGGGAAAACTCTAGAACGTTGATAGTGTTACCTAAAGGGGGGAAACTCTAGAACGTTGATACGGTAACCTAAAGAGGGGAAACTCTAGAACGTTGAGTGAAGTTCAATCTCGTGCTTCTCTGCGCGGGGCTGTGGATGTGCGCAGCTTAAAGGGAACATTGGGGACAACAGAAGCTTCTCAAGCTAAACCCAGAAGATCCAGATAATGGATAAATCATATAGACCCCTTCTCTCTGTCTCTCTCTCTCTTCACCAACAGACATACAGTCTGACCGTGTGTGTGTGTGTGTGTGTGTGTGTGTGTGTGTGTGTGTGTGTGTGTGTGGTGTGTGTGTGTGTGTGTGTCAGACACATGTGTTTCATTAAGACCCCAGTAATTAAACAGTAGCTTTAAAAAATATATATGATGTTGTTAGAAGTCTCTTTATAAATTGTGTGTGTGTGTGTGTGTGTGTAAAGTACTTCAGTAAAAATACTTCAAAGTACTACTTAAGTCATTTTTGGGGCGGTATCTGTACTGTACTCTACTTTACTATTTTTTATTTTCTACAACTTTAACATTCCTGAAGAAAATAATTAATGTTTTACTCTATACATTTTCCCTGACACCCAAAAGTACTTTCAATTGCTTAGCCGGGCAGG
This sequence comes from Oncorhynchus mykiss, assembly GCF_057628025.1. Classification (NCBI taxonomy): domain Eukaryota; kingdom Metazoa; phylum Chordata; class Actinopteri; order Salmoniformes; family Salmonidae; genus Oncorhynchus; species Oncorhynchus mykiss. The sequence goes on from NC_143034.1 coordinate 6,114,174, forward strand.
AAAATGGTCAAATTTTTCAATCAAGAGAACGTCCCTGGTCGTCCCTACTGACTCTGATCTGGAGGACTCACTAAACAGAGAACATCCCTGGTCATCCCTACTGCCTCTGATCTGGAGGTCTCACTAAACAGAGAACATCCCTGGTCGTCTCTACTGACTCTGATCTGGAGGACTCACTAAACAGAGAACGTCCCTGGTCGTCCCTACTGACTCTGATCTGGAGGACTCACTAAACAGAGAACATCCATGGTCGTCCCTACTGACTCTGATCTGGAGGACTCACTAAACAGAGAACGTCCCTGGTCGTCCCTACTGACTCTGATCTGGAGGACTCACTAAACAGAGAACGTCCCTGGTCGTCCCTACTGACTCTGATCTGGAGGACTCACTAAACAGAGAACGTCCCTGGTCGTCCCTACTGCCTCTGATCTGGCTCTACTAAACAGAGAACATCCCTGGTCATCCCTACAGCCTCTGATCTGGAGGACTCACTAAACAGAGAACATCCCTGGTCATCTCTACTGCCTCTGATCTGGCGGACTCACTAAACAGAGAACATCCCTGGTCGTCCCTACTGCCTCTGATCTGGCTCTACTAAACAGAGAACACCCCTGGTCATCCCTACAGCCTCTGATCTGGCTCTACTAAACAGAGAACATCCCTGGTCATCCCTACAGCCTCTGATCTGGAGGACTCACTAAACAGAGAACATCCCTGGTCATCTCTACTGCCTCTGATCTGGCGGACTCACTAAACAGAGAACATCACTGGTCGTCCCTACTGCCTCTGATCTGGCTCTACTAAACAGAGAACATCCCTGGTCATCCCTACAGCCTCTGATCTGGAGGACTCACTAAACAGAGAACATCCCTGGTCATCCCTACTGCCTCTGATCTGGAGGACTCACTAAACAGAGAACATCCCTGGTCGTCCCTACTGCCTCTGATCTGGAGGACTCACTAAACAGAGAACATCCCTGGTCATCCTCTACTGCCTCTGATCTGCAGGACTCAATTAACAGAGAACATCCCTGGTCATCCTCTACTGCCTCTGATCTGGAGGACGCACTAAACAGAGAACGTCCCTGGTCATCCCTACTGCCTCTGATCTGGAGGACTCACTAAACAGAGAACATCCCTGGTCGTCCTTACTGCCTCTGATCTGGAGGACTCACTAAACAGAGAACGTCCCTGGTCATCCCTACTGCCTCTGATCTGGAGGACTCACTAAACAGAGAACGTCCCTGGTCATCCCTACTGCCTCTGATCTGGAGGACTCACTAAACAGAGAACATCCCTGGTCATCCCTACTGCCTCTGATCTGGAGGACTCACTAAACAGAGAACATCCCTGGTCATCCCTACTGCCTCTGATCTGGCAGATTCACTAAACAGAGAACATCCCTGGTCATCCCTACTGCCTCTGATCTGGCAGATTCACTACACAGAGAACATCCCTGGTCATCCCTACTGCCTCTGATCTGGCAGATTCACTACACAGAGAACATCCCTGGTCATCCCTTCTAAGCCTCTGATCTGGCAGATTCACTACACAGAGAACATCCCTGGTCATCCCTTCTAGCCTCTGATCTGGCAGATTCACTACACAGAGAACATCCCTGGTCATCCCTTCTAGCCTCTGATCTGGCAGATTCACTACACATAAACATGCTTCATTTGTAACTGATATCTGAGGGTCGGAGTGGCTCTCTGTACATAAACAACTCAAACACAAAGTATGGCAATTGGAAACTTTTTCTATCTCTCTCTCTCTGTGTGTGTGTGTGTGTGTGTGTGTGTGTGTGTGTGTCAGAGAAACTAGTAGTCACTTCCTCACTGCAGTGACACACACACTCATGCGTGTTCGGGCGCACATACACATCTAAGTCTGCCGGCTGATGCCACGTTCACACGCTGGTCAGAACTAGGAAACTCTTGACATTTCAGACTTGCTTAGAAAGTCGATAAATCCCGAGTTCTGACCAGCGTGTGAACGCGGCACGAGAGCCAGACGTGAGTCACACTGTGTCATAGTTAATGTGTTTTAGTTAGGTACAAAGTGTACGTCTGGTCTGCATGGGACCACTGATCCGTTAGATACAAACCTAACCACTGATCTAGAACCAGTTTTACTTTGTGTGTACGTCTGACACCACTGACTTAGAACCAGTTTGACTTAGTGTGAACGTCTGACACCACTGATCTAGAACCCGTTTTACATAGTGTGAACGTCTGACACCACTGATTACTGATCTAGGAGCCGTTTTCCCTGCCCCAGTCCTACCCATTCTATAGAGAGAGAAATGCACAAACGGACCTAATATCCAATGTTTTGTCAATGAGAGTAGAAGCTGACTTGGGATCAGTTTCCAGGAGACAAACTCCATATACAGTAGAGAATAATAGGATAGGAGCTGACTTGGGATCAGTTTCCAGGAGACAAACTCCATATACAGTAGAGAATAATAGGGTAGGAGCTGACTTGGGATCAGTTTCCAGGAGACAAACCACATATACAGTAGAGAATAATAGGGTAGGAGATGACTTGGGATCAGTTTCCAGGAGACAAACTCCATATACAGTAGAGAATAATAGGGTAGAAGCTGACTTGGGATCAGTTTCCAGGTGACAAACTCCATATACAGTAGAGAATAATAGGGAAGGAGCTGACTTGGACCTAATATCCAATGTCAACGAGATCAACACTCAGAACTCAGAGCTTTTGAATTGAACTAACTAGGATGGGCCTCTGCCTGATGCGCGTCAATACAGTGCGCGGGGAATTGATTGAATAACGTCGTTTTCCCTTGGAGAAATGCCATGCTACAATAACACGGGCCTGTTCACTGCATGAGTCACAATGGTTATAACTCTTATCTAAAAGTATTTATTTTGACTACCTTTATGATATTCTCAAAGATTGTGTCCCGGAAGTCGAGTAGGGCTTTCTTGTCGAACTCTTTCCCATTAATAATCCTCATCTGTTTGAGGAAGGTCGATTTGCCGCTCTCTCCAGCACCGAGGAGAAGGATTTTCACGAGCCGCCTCACAGCACGCCTCTCTCGTGCAAGCATGGCATCAATCTCCCGGCTCCTCCGCCGAGCCTCTCGCTCCTGCACCGCGTCCCTTTCCCGGATCCTGTCCTTGCTGCCGCCCGCCTCTCGGGTGGCCTCGGCCGGCAGCAGGCAGCGGCTCAGGCTCCGCACAACTCCCGACATGGTCCGTGTTTAACCAACCAACCCACCAAACTTCAGCAGAACCTTTTCATAATACGAGAAGAGTCCAGTCTACACTCCCATTCAATAGGCTACGGTTCGATTATACCATTTTAGTAGTAGCAGGGTTATCCGACTGATATAAAACCCCAGATCGTCTCATTCCACTCTTGAGGAAAAAAGTGAGAAATTAGGCTATTTCGATATCCAAATCCTTGACATGATACGAGATAATCCACTCCACTCCGCTTTAATACATTTATATTAGCCTAAAAGTTTAAGTGGCTAGGATTATCAAAATGAAAAAATAAGATTTTGTCGTCCATTAAAATAGATCCTGTTTATTTATCCGTTATGCGCCGACCCGCAGAGTTGCGCGAGCTGGAGATACTCCCGTGTCCATTTTGGTTTAGAGTTGGATGTGTTGTCTTCTCAAATAAAGAACCAGCGAAGTGGACAAGAGGGGGAAAAACAACACAACCGCCGCCGAGACTAAAGTCGTCCAACAAGCGTTATAAACTCAGTATAAAACGATATCACCGTCCGCGTATCTAGACTAAAGTTTAGCCTAACAAACAAACTTCAGGAAAATAAAAGCAAATGTTGCCTCGATGTAGATTAGGAGGATTCCCAGGGGATTTCTGAACTTGAGAACACGGACAAAAAGGCAAGAGTGGGAGCGAGAGTCTGGCCCAGTGATTTATATATACACTAGGTGACTAACAGGGGGTGCTGTTTTGAAGCCACTGAGCCTCCATATTGGCACTCACCGCTGAATTTTTGTAATATATTTTGGAAGCTATATAAATGCATTTGGCCTCGTCGTGGCCCACCACGGAGTTGGGCTGTAGTTGTAGTGGGCTGTTCCATGTCAGCTACATACTGTCTTGGTCTGGTCTAAGACTGCTGCAGCACTACTCCGGACGGCAGATAGGGGGCGACTCAACACCACTCTATCACTGCGGGAGGCGCCGAGAAAGAACACTGGGATGTAGGGCTCAATGCTTCTAATTGGAATCAAAGAAAGAACACTGGGATGTAGGGCTCAATGCTCTAATTGGAATCAAAGAAAGAACACTGGGATGTAGGGCTCAATGCTTTAATTGGAATCAAAGAAAGAACATTGGGATGTAGGGCTCAATGCTCTAATTGGAATCACAGAAAGAACACTGGGATGTAGGGCTCAATGCTCTAATTGGAATCAAAGAAAGAACACTGGGATGTAGGGCTCAATGCTTTAATTGGAATCAAAGAAAGAACATTGGGATGTAGGGCTCAATGCTCTAATTGGAATCACAGAAAGAACACTGGGATGTAGGGCTCAATGCTCTAATTGGAATCACAGAAAGAACACTGGGATGTAGGGCTCAATGCTCTAATTGGAATCACAGAAAGAACACTGGGATGTAGGGCTCAATGCTCTAATTGGAATCAAGACAAATATAATACAGTAGAGAATAATAGGGTAGAAGCTGACTTGGGATCAGTTTCCAGGTGACAAACCACATATACAGTAGAGAATAATAGGGTAGAAGCTGACTTGGGATCAGTTTCCAGGAGACAAACTCCATATACAGTAGAGAATAATAGGGTAGAAGCTGACTTGGGATCAGTTTCCAGGAGACAAACTCCATATACAGTAGAGAATAATAGGGTAGACGCTGACTCAGGATCAGTTTCCAGGAGACAAACTCCATATACAGTAGAGAATAATAGGATAGGAGCTGACTTGGGATCAGTTTCCAGGAGACAAACTCCATATACAGTAGAGAATAATAGGGTAGAAGCTGACTTGGGATCAGTTTCCAGGAGACAAACTCCATATACAGTAGAGAATAATGGGGTAGACGCTGACTCAGGATCAGTGTCCAGGTGACAAACTCCATCCTCTTCTAGAAGACTTGTTGTAGCTGGCTAGTTGTCTCTCCTTCCATGTCTCAGAGCAGGGCTTGAACACGAGTGTTAAGCCTGCTGTTTTCAACTCTCTAGAGACAGCAGGAGCGGTAGAGATACTCTGAATGATCTTGCTATTAAAAGCTGACTGACATTTACTCCTGAGGTGCTGACCTGTTGCCCCCTCAACAACCACTGTGATTATTATTATTTGACCCTGCTGGTCGTAAATGAACATTTGAACATCTTGGCCATGTTCTGTTATAATCTCCACCTGGCACAGCCAGAAGAGGACTGGCCACCCCTCATAGCCTGTTCCTCTCTAGGTTTCTTCCTAGGTTTTGGCCTTTCTAGGGAGCTTTTCCTAGCCACCGTGCTTTATACACCTGCATTGCTTGCTGTTTGGGTGTTTTTAGGCTAGGTTTCTGTACAGCACTTTGATAAATCAGCTGATGTAAGAAGGGCTTTATAAATCAATGTGATTGATTGATGTCTCAGAGCAGGGCTGGAACAAAGCCCTGTTGACCCTGCACAACAGATATATAGACAGAGTAACATGTCTCAGAGCAGGGCTGGAACAAAGTCCTGCTGACCCTGCACAACAGATAGATAGACAGAGTAACATGTCTCAGAACAGGGCTGGAACAAAGCCTTGCTGACCCTGGACAACAGATAGATAGGCAGAGTAACATACAGTGCCTTGCGAAAGTATTCGGCCCCC
>NC_143034.1:6125000-6127500 GCF_057628025.1 Oncorhynchus mykiss
TCACGATGCTGTCTGTGTGAGTGGACCAATTCAGTTTGTCTGTGATGTGTATGCCGAGGAACTTAAAACTTGCTACCCTCTCCACTACTGTTCCATCGATGTGGATAGGGGGGTGCTCCCTCTGCTGTTTCCTGAAGTCCACAATCATCTCCTTAGTTTTGTTGACGTTGAGTGTGAGGTTATTTTCCTGACACCACACTCCGAGGGCCCTCACCTCCTCCCTGCAGGCCGTCTCGTCGTTGTTGGTAATCAAGCCTGTCTGTAGGCTGGAAGCAATAAAATGGAGTCGTGGTCAGTTTTTCCGAAAGGAGGGCTGGGGAGGGCCTTATATGCGTTGCGGAAGTTAGAATAACAATGATCCAGGGTTTTACCAGCCCTGGTAGCCAATCAATATGCTGATAGAATTTAGGGAGTCTTGTTTTCAGACTAGCCTTGTTAAAATCCCCAGCTTCAATGAACGCAGCCTCAGGATATGTGGATTCCAGTTTGCAAAGAGTCAAATAAAGTTTGTTCAGAGCCATCGATGTGTCTGCTTGGGGGGGGATATATACGGCTGTGATTATAATCGAAGAAAATTCTCTTGGTAGATAATGCGGTCGACATTTGATTGTGAGTAATTCTAAATCAGGTGAACAGAAGGACTTGAGTTCCTGTATGTTGTTATGATCACACCACGTCTCGTTAATCATAAGGCATACACCCCCACTCTTCTTCTTACCAGAGAGGTGCTTGTTTATGTCGGCGCGATGCATGATGCGTGAAGAAACCAGCTGGCTGCACCGACTCCGATAGCGTCTCTCCAGTGAGCCATGTTTCTGTGAAGCAAAGAACGTTACAGTCTCTGATGTCCCTCTGGAAGGCTACCCTCAGATTTAGTGTGTGTGACTAGTCATGTGTATGTGTATACTAGTCTTAGTGTGTGTGACTAGTCATGTGTGTGTGTATACTAGTCTTAGTGTGTGTGACTAGTCATGTGTGTGTGTATACTAGTCTTAGTGTGTGTGACTAGTCATGTGTGTGTGTATACTAGTCTTAGTGTGTGTGACTAGTCATGTGTGTGTGTATACTAGTCTTAGTGTGTGTGACTAGTCATGTGTGTGTGTATACTAGTCTTAGTGTGTGTGACTAGTCATGTGTGTGTGTATACTAGTCTTAGTGTGTGTGACTAGTCATGTGTGTGTGTATACTAGTCTTAGTGTGTGTTTCTGTCCCTCTCTAACAAAACACACGCTTGACCGCACACAAACAATATAGCCAGCCTCGTAGCCAACGGCAACAACAACACCAGCCCCTGACCCACATCTCACTGTTATTGTTGTCCCTGTCGCCGGCCACACACACACACACACACACACACACACACACACACACACACACACACACACACACACACACACACACACACACACACACACACACACACACACACACACAGATAGACAGACAGACACACACACACACACACACACACACGCACACGCACACGCACAGGCACAGGCACAGACACAGACACAGACACAGACACACACACACACACACACACACACACACACACACACACACACACACACACACACACACACACACACACACACAGATAGACAGACACACACAGATAGACAGACACAGACACAGACACAGACACAGACACAGACACAGACACACACACACACACACACACACACACACACACACACACACATACACACACACAGATAGACAGACACATACAGATAGACAGACACAGACACAGACAGACACACACACACACAAACACACACACACACACACACACACATACACACACAGACACACACACACACACACACACACACACACACACACACACACACACACACACACACACACACACACACACACACACACACACATACACACACAGACACACACACACACAAACACACACACACACACACACACACATACACACACAGACAGAGAGAGGAGGGGATGAAGGTAGAGAGGAGGGGATGAAGATAGAGAGGAGGGAATGAAGGTAGAGAGGAGGGGATGAAGGTAGAGAGGAAGGGATGAAGATAGAGAGGAGGGGGATGAAGGTAGAGAGGAGGGGATGAAGTAGAGAGGAGCGGGATGAAGATAGAGAGGAGGGGATGAAGATAGAGAGGAGGGGATGAAGGTAGAGAGGAGGGGATGAAAATAGAGAGGAGGGGATGAAGGTAGAGGGGAGGGGATGAAGGTAGAGAGGAGGGGGATGAAGGTAGAGAGGAAGGGGATGAAGGTAGAGAGGAGGGGATGAAGGTAGAGGGGAGGGGATGTAGATAGAGAGGAGGGGATGAAGATAGAGAGGAGGGGATAAAGTTAGAGAGGAGGGGATGAAGGTAGAGGGGAGGGGATGTAGATAGAGAGGAGGGGATGAAGGTAGAGGGGAGGGGATGTAGATAGAGAGGAGGGGATGAACATTTGTACTTCACTATTTGTACTATTTGTACACTATTCGTTACAACAGTTTTTAATTTTT
>NC_143034.1:6132500-6137500 GCF_057628025.1 Oncorhynchus mykiss
TGTATCAATAATGTCGCTCTCGCTGCTGGTGATTCTCTGATCCACCTCTACGCAGACGACACCATTCTGTATACTTCTGGCCCTTCTTTGGGCACTGTGTTAATTAACTAACCTCCAGACGAGCTTCAATGCCATACAACTCTCCTTCCATGGCCTCCAACTGCTCTTAAATGCAAGTAAAACTAAATGCATGCTCTTTACCGATCAATGTCTGCTCCTGCCCGCCCATTCAGCATCACTACTCTGGACGGTTCTGACTTAGAATCTACAAATACCTAGGTGTCTGGCTAGACTGTAAACTCTCCTTCCAGACACACATTAAGCATCTCCAATCCAAAATGAAATCTAGAATTGGCTACCTATATCACAACAAAGCATCCTTCACTCATGCTGCCAAACATACCCTCATAAAACTGACTCTCCAACCGATCCTCGACTTTGGCAATGTCATCTATAAAATAGCATCTACAAGTCTCTGCTAGGTAAAGCCCTGCCTTATCTCAGCTCACTGGTCACTATAGCAGCACCCACCCATAGCACGCGCTCCTGCAGGTATATCTCACTGGTCACCCCCAAAGCCAATTCCTCCTTTGGCCGCCTTTCCTTCCAGTTCTCTGCTGCCAATGACTGGAATGAACTGCAAAAAATCTCTGAAGCTGGAAACACTTATCTCCCTCACTAGCTTTAAGCACCAGCTGTCAGAGCAGCTCACAGATCTCTGCACCTGTACATAGCCCATCTGTAAACAGCCCATCCAACTACCTCATCCCCATACTGTATTTATTTATTTATCTTGCTCCTTTGCACCCCAGTATCTCTACTTGCACATTCATCTTCTGCACATCTACCATTCCAGTGTTTAATTGCTATATTATAATTACTTCGCCACCGTGGCCTATTTATTGCCTTTAACTCCCTTATCCTCATTTGCACTCACTGTATATAGATTTTCTTTTTTCTACTGTATTATTGACTGTATGTTTGTTTATTCCACGTGTGCCGAACTGCTGTGCTTTACCTTGGCCAGGTCCCAGTTGTAAACGAGAACTTGTTCTCAACTGGCCCACCTGGTTATTAAATAAAGATGGGGGGAAAATGTGTTCTATGTGTTGTGTGTTCTATGTGTTCTATGTGTTCTATGTGTTCTGTGTGTTCTGTTTTCTGCGTGTTCTGTGTTCTTTGTGTTCTGTGTGTTCTGTGTACTCTCTACTCTCTGGTACTCTACTAACCAGTAGGAAGCTGAAAACACACACACACACACACACACACACACACACACACACACACACACACACACCAGGAGATTCAGGTAGATAATGTGTACTGACACATCTGGTGGAGCGTAACGTCTTTAATGGAACACCTGCTCAACAACATCAAAACACAACTCACCCAGTCCAAATTATACAACACTGTGTGTGTGTGTGTGTGTGTGTGTGTGTGTGTGTGTGTGTGTGTGTGTGTGTGTGTACAGCAAGGCTTTATCTATGAGAGAGAGACACAAACAGGAAATTGTTGTCTTGTCAACAGTATTAGATCTTAGAACTCCAGAACTCATCTCTTACAACTTGTCACAACTCATTTAATAGACACACGCATATATATATATATATATATATATATATATATATTATTATACATACCTGACCATATATACACTGCTCAAAAAAATAAAGGGAACACTAAAATAACACATCCTAGATCTGAATGAATGAAATATTCTTATTAAATACTTTTTTCTTTACATAGTTGAATGTGCTGACAACAAACTCACACAAAAATGATCAAATGTATCAACCCATGGAGGTCTGGATTTGGAGTCACACTCAAAATTAAAGTGGAAAACCACACTACAGGCTGTTCCAACTTTGATGTAATGTCCTTAAAACAAGTCAAAATGAGGCCCAGTAGTGTGTGTGGTCTCTACGTGCCTGTATGACCTCCCTACAATGCCTGGGCATGCTCCTGATGAGGTGGCGGATGGTCTCCTGAGGGATCTCCTCCCAGAACTGGACTAAAGCATCCGCCAACTCCTGGACAGTCTGTGGTGCAACGTGGCGTTGGTGGATGGAGCGAGACATGATGTCCCAGATGTGCTCAATTGGATTCAGGTCTGGGGAACGGGCGGGCAAGTCCATAGCATCAATGCCTTCCTCTTGCAGGAACTGCTGACACACTCCAGCCACATGAGGTCTAGCATTGTTTTGCATTAGGAGGAACCCAGGGCCAACCGCACCAGCATATGGTCTCTCAAGGGGTCTGAGGATCTCATCTCGGTACCTAATGGCAGTCAGGCAACCTCTGGTGAGCACATGGAGGGCTGTGCGGCCCCCCAAAGAAATGCCACCCCACACCATGACTGACCCACCGCCAAACCGGTCATGCTGGAGGATGTTGCAGGAAACAGAACGCTCTCCACGGCGTCTCCAGACTGTCACGTCTGTCACATGTGCTCAGTGTGAACCTGCTTTCTTCTGTGAAGAGCACAGGGCGCCAGTGGCCTGAACCAGTGAACCAGTTTAGATAGCTGGCTAGACTCCCTGACCAGTTTAGATAGCTGGCTAGCCCCGCTATGATCCAGAAGGCGAGGTCAGTACAGGTGCATCAAAGCTGGGACCGAGAGACTGAAAAACAGCTTCTATCTCAAGGCCATCAGACTGTTAAACAGCCACCACTAACACTGAGTGGCTGCTGCCAACACACTGACACTGACTCAACTCCAGCCACTTTAATAATGGGAATTGATGGGAAATTATGTAAATATATCACTAGCCACTTTAAACAATGCTACCTTATATAATGTTAGATAGCTTAGTTTAGATAGCTGGCTAGACTACCTGACCAGTTTAGATAGCTGGCTAGACTACATGACCGGTTTAGATAGCTGACTAGACTAACTGACCAGTTTAGATAGCTGACTAGTCTACCTGACCAGTTTAGATAGCTGGCTAGACTACCTGACCAGTTTAGATAGCTGACTAGACTACCTGACCAGTTTAGATAGCTGGCTAGACTACCTGACCAGTTTAAATAGCTGGCTAGACTACCTGACCAGCTTAGATAGCTGGCTAGACTACCTGACCAGTTTAGATAGCTGGCTAGACTACCTGACCAGTTTAGATAGCTGACTAGACTAACTGACCAGTTTAGATAGCTGGCTAGACTACCTGACCAGTTTAGATAGCTGGCTAGACTACCTGACCAGTTTAGATAGCTGGCTAGACTACCTGAACAGTTTAGATAGCTGGCTAGACTAACTGACCAGTTTAGATAGCTGGCTAGACTACCTGACCAGTTTAGATAGCTGGCTAGACTACCTGACCAGTTTAGATAGCTGACTAGACTAACTGACCAGTTTAGATAGCTGGCTAGACTGCCTGACCAGTTTAGATAGCTGGCTAGACTACCTGACCAGTTTAGATAGCTGGCTAGACTACCTGACCAGTTTAGATAGCTGGCTAGACTACCTGATCAGTTTAGATAGCTGGCTAGACTACCTGACCAGTTTAGATAGCTGGCTAGACTAACTGACCAGTTTAGATAGCTGGCTGGACTACCTGACCAGTTTAGATAGCTGACTAGACTGACTGACCAGTTTAGATAGCTGGCTGGACTACCTGACCAGTTTAGATAGCTGGCTAGACTAACTGACCAGTTTAGATAGCTGGCTAGACTACCTGACCAGTTTAGATAGCTGGCTAGACTACCTGACCAGTTTAGATAGCTGACTAGACTAACTGACCAGTTTAGATAGCTGGCTAGACTACCTGACCAGTTTAGATAGCTGACTAGACTACCTGACCAGTTTAGATAGCTGGCTAGACTACCTGACCAGTTTAGATAGCTGACTAGACTACCTGACCAGTTTAGATAGCTAGCTAGACTACCTGACCAGTTTAGATAGCTGGCTAGACTACCTGACCAGTTTAGATAGCTGACTAGACTACCTGACCAGTTTAGATAGCTGGCTAGACTACCTGACCAGTTTAGATAGCTGGCTAGACTACCTGACCAGTTTAGATAGCTAGCTAGACTACCTGACCAGTTTAGATAGCTGGCTAGACTACCTGACCAGTTTAGATAGCTGACTAGACTACCTGACCAGTTTAGATAGCTAGCTAGACTACCTGACCAGTTTAGATAGCTGGCTAGACTACCTGACCAGTTTAGATAGCTAGCTTGTTGTTGAAATGTCACAGAAGGCCTTTTCTGTATCATTTGGACTTTGGACAATTTGGAATGTTCTTTGAACTGATGATGGATTGTCATGGTAATGTAGAACTTTATGAACTGATGATGGATTGCCATGGTAATGTAGAACTTTATGAACTGATGATGGATTGTCATGGTAATGTAGAACTTTATGAACTGATGATGGATTGCCATGGTAATGTAGAACTTTATGAACTGATGATGGATTGCCATGGTAATGTAGAACTTTATGAACTGATGATGGATTGTCATGGTAATGTAGAACTTTATGAACTGATGATGGATTGCCATGGTAATGTAGAACTTTATGAACTGATGATGGATTGTCATGGTAATGTAGAACTTTATGAACTGATGATGGATTGTCATGGTAATGTAGAACTTTATGAACTGATGATGGATTGCCATGGTAATGTAGAACTTTATGAACTGATGATGGATTGCCATGGTAATGTAGAACTTTATGAACTGATGATGGATTGTCATGGTAATGTAGAACTTTATGAACTGATGATGGATTGCCATGGTAATGTAGAACTTTATGAACTGATGATGGATTGTCATGGTAATGTAGAACTTTATGAACTGATGATGGATTGCCATGGTAATGTAGAACTTTATGAACTGATGATGGATTGTCATGGTAATGTAGAACTTTATGAACTGATGATGGATTGCCATGGTAATGTAGAATGTTCTATCAATTGATGATGGTTTGCCATGCTAATGTAGAACTTCTATCAATTGATGATGGATTGCCATGGTAATGTAGAATGTTCTATCAATTG
>NC_143034.1:6142500-6162500 GCF_057628025.1 Oncorhynchus mykiss
AGAGAGGGTATATGGGGAAAGAGAGAGGGGGATATGAAAAGAGAGAGGGGGATATGGGGAAAGAGAGAGGTGGATATGGGGAAAGAGAGAGGGGGATATGAAAAGAGAGGGGGGATATGGGAAAGAGAGAGGGATATGAAGAGGGGTGAGAGTGGGGGATGATGGGGATAAGAGAGGGGGTTATGAAATGAGAGGGGGGAGTGTGGGATAGAGTGAGGGGGATATGGGGAAAAGAGAGAGGGGGAGATGGGGTATGAGAGGAGAGGGATATGGGGAAGAGAGCAGGGGGAATTTGAAAAGAGAGGGGGGATATTGGGATAGAGTGAGGGGAATGATGGGGATAGTGAGAGGTGGGTTTGGGATAAGAGAGAGGGGGTTGTGGGGGATTGAGTGTGGGGGAAGTGGGGGAAAGTGTGAAGGGGAGAGGGGATAGTGTGTGGGGTTGAGAGGGAATTGGGAAAATGAGAGAGGGGAAGAAGAGAAGGGGGGGGGGGGGTGTGTGTGGGGGGATAGAATAGAGAATGTGAAAAAGAGAGAGGGAAAATGTGAAAAAGAGAGAGGGAAAATGTGAAAAAGAGAGAGGGAAATGTGAAAAAAAGAGAGGGGATGTGAAAAGAAGAAATGAAAAGAGGAAAGAGAGGATGTGAAAAGAGAGAGGGAAAATGTGAAAAGGGGAAAGAAGAGGGGGATATGAAAACAGCACATGGGGCAAGATACAAGGGCACTGGGGAAAGAGAGAGGTGGATATGGGGAAAGAGAGAGGGGGAGATGACAGAGGGGGCATATGGGTACACAGAGGGCACATGGGGGAAGAGAGAGGGATATGGGAAGAGAGAGGGGATATGGGGAAAGAGAGAGGGCAGATGAAAAGAGAGGGGGGGATATGGGGAAAGAGAGAGGGAGATGGGGAAAGAGAGAGGGGGATATGGGGAAAGAGAGAGGGGGATATGGAAAAGAGAGAGGGGGATATGGGGAAAGAGAGAGGGGATATGAAAAGAGTGGGGGGGATATGGGGAAGAGAGAAGGGGATATGAAAAGAGAGGGGGATATTGGGAAAGAGAGAGGGGGATATGGGGAAGAGAGGAGTGGATATGGGGAAAGAGAGAGGGGGATATGAAAGAGAGGGGGATATTGGAAAGAGAGAGGGGGATATGGGGGAAGAGAGAGGGAGATGGGAAGAGGATTGGATATGGGGAAAGAGAGAGGGATATGGGGAAAGAGAGAGGTGGATATGGAAAGAGAGAGGGAGATGGGGAAGAGAGAGGGGGATATGGGGAAAGAGAGAGGGGGATATGGGGAAAGAGAGAGGTGGATATGAAAGAGAGAGGGGGATATCGGAAAGAGAGAGGGAGATGGAAAGAGAGAGGGGGATATGAAAACAGAGAGGTGGATATGGGTAAGAGAGAGGGGGATATGGGGAAAGACAGAGGGGGATATGAAAGTAGAGAGATGGATATGAAAAGAGAGAGGGGGATATGGGGAAAGACAGAGGGGGATATGAAAAGAGAGAAGGGAGATGGGGAAGAGAGAGGGGATATGGGGAAAGAGAGAGGTGGATTTGGGAAAGAGAGAGGGGGTTATGAAAAGAGAGAGTGGGATATGGGGAAAGAGAGAGAGGGGATATAATAAGAGAGTGGGGGATATGGAAAAGAGAGAGGGCATGAAAACAGAGAGGTGGATATGGGAAAGAGAGGTGTAGATATGGGGAAAGAGAGAGGGGGATATGGGAAAGAGAGAGGGGATATGGGGGAAAGAGAGAGGGGGATATGAAAACAGAGAGGTGGATATGGGAAAGAGAGAGGGGATATGGGGAAGAGAGAGGGGATATGAAAACAGAGAGGTGGATATGGGAAGAGAGGGAGATTAAAAGAGAGAGATGGATATGAAAAAGAGAGGGGGATATGGGGAAGAAGAGAGTGGGGATTTGGGAAAGAAAGAAGGGGGTTATGAAAGAGAGAGTGGGATATGGGGAAAGAGAGAGGGGATATAATAAGAGAGAGGGGGATATGGGGAAAAGAGAGAGGGGGTTATGAAAAGAGAGAGGGGATATGGGGAAAGAGTGAGGTGGAGATTGGGAAAGAGAGAGGTGGATTTGGAAAAGAGAGAGAGAGATATGGGGAAAGAGAGAGGTGGATATGGGGAAAGAGAGAGGGATATGGGGAAAGAGAGAGGGGGATATGGGGGAAGAGAGAGGTGGATATGGGGAAAGAGAGAGGGATATGAAAGAGAGGGGGGGATATGGGGGAGAGAGGGGGGTATGGAGGAAGAGAGAGGGGAATATGGGAAAGAGAGAGGTGGATATGGGGAAAGAGAGAGGGAGATGGAGGAAGAGAGACGGGAATATGGGGAAAGAGAGAGGTGGACATGGGAAAGAGAGAGGTGGATTTGAAAAGAGGGGCGGATATGGGAAGAGAGAGGGAGATGGGGAAGAGAGAGGGGGATATGAAAAGAGAGAGGGGGATATGGAGAGAGAGGGGATATGGGGAAAGAGAGGAGTGGATGGGAGAGAGAGGGGGATATGGGGAAAGAGAGAGGGGGATATGGGGAAGAGAGAGGGGGATATGAAAGAGAGGGGGATATGGGGAAAGAGAGAGAGGGGGATATGAAAAGAGAGGGGGGATATGGGGAAAGAGAGGAGTGGATATGGGGGAAGAGAGAGGGGGATATGGGGAAAGAGAGAGGGGGATATGGGGAAAGAGAGAGGGGGATATGGGGAAAGAGAGAGGGGGATATGGGGAAAAGAGAGAGGGAATATGGGGAAAGAGAGAGGGGGATATGAAAAGAGAGAGGGGGATATGGGGAAAGAGAGGAGTGGATATGGAGAGAGAGGGAGATGGGAAGAGAGAGGGGGATATGGGGAAAGAGAGAGGGGATATGGGGAAAGAGAGAGGGGGATATGGGGAAAGAGAGAGGGGGATATGAAAAGAGAGAGGGAGATGGGAAAGAGAGGAGTGGATATGGGGAGAGAGAGGGGATATGGAGAGAGAGGGGGATATGGAAAGAGAGAGGGGGATGGGGAAAGAGAGGGGATATGAAAAGAGGGACATGGGAAGAGAGAGGGGGATATGGGTAAAGAGAGGGGGATATGAAAAGAGAGAGGGGGATATTGGGAAAGAGAGGGCAGATTGGGAAAGAGAGAGGGGGATATGGGAAAGAAGAGGGGGATATGAAGAGAGAGGGACAGATTGGAAAGAATAGGGGGGGATATTGCAAGATAGGGACATCGGGAAAGAAGTAGGGGTACCTGGAAGAGAGATGGGATATGAAGAGAGAGGGGATATGAAAAGAGAGAGGGGGATATGAAAGAGAGGGGGGATATGGGGAAAGAGAGAGGGGGAGATGGGAAGAAAGAGAGGGATATGGGGAAAGAGAGAGGGAGATGAAAGAGAGGGGGGATATGGGGGAAGAGAGAGGGAGATGGAAAGAGAGAGGATATGGGGAAAGAGAGAGGGGGATATTGGGAAGAGAGAGGTGGATATGGGGAAAGAGAGAGGGGATATGGGGAAAGAGAGAGATGGATATGGAAAGAGAGAGGGATGGAAAGAGAGGGGATATGGAGAGAGAGATGGATATGGGGAAGAGAGAGGGGGATATGGGGAAGAGAGGGGGATATGGGGAAAGAGAGAGAATGGATATGGGGAAGAGAGAGATGGATATGGCAAAGAAGAGGATATGGAGAGGCACATGCAAAAAGAGAGGGGGGATATGGCAAAGAGCAGCAGGGATATGGGGAGAGAGATGGATATGGGGAAAGAGAGAGGGGGATATGGGAAGAATAGGGGGATATGAAAGAGAGGGGGGGGGATATGGGGAAAGAGAGAGGGGGATATGGGGAAGAGAAGAGGCGGCCGCCTCAAATGGGAACTCTACCCCTTTAAGCACTGGGATAAAATGGTATATTATGGTGGTGGTATAATGGTATAAATATTATGACTACTATTATATTATATTATGATATATTATATCAGTTAATGTATGCAGTCACATCCACAACCCTGTAATTATAACCTTTACCCAACTTTCCCATTAAAAGTCCGTTAGTGACATTGAGAATTAGAGCCTTTCATATGTAATCTCTTCCTTACATAGTGCACTAGGTTAGATTATATAGCCCCCTACTGCACCTTTCAGTACTATTTTACAACACTGGGTTGTACATGGATGGTACAACCAACAACAGTATCGTCTTAACCCACGCAGAAAAAAGCAGCCTATTACACTGCAAATACAGAGAGGCATATGGCAAGAGAGAGGGATATGGGGAATACAGGGGGGGATATGGGAAGAGAGAGGGGGATATGGGAAAGAGAGAGGGGATATGGGGAAAGAGAGAGGGGGATATGCAAAATACAGAAGGGACATGGGAAGACAGGGGATATGGGGGGAAGACAGGGGATATGGAGAGAGAGGGGGATATGGGGAAATACAGAGGGCACATGGGAAGAGAGAGGGATATGGAAAACAACAGGGCACATGGGGACAGAGGGCACACCAACAGACAGGGGGATATGGAAAGAGAGAGGGGATATGGGAAAGAGAGAGGGGCATATGGGAAAGAAGAGCAGGGGGATGGCACAGATAGGGGGATGAAGCAGAGGGCACAGCTGCAAGTAGAGAGGGGGATATGGGGAAGAGAGAGGGGGATATGGAGAGAGGGGGATATGGGAAGAGAGAGGGGATATGGAAAGAGAGAGGGGGATATGGGGAAAGAGAGAGGGGGATATGGGGGAAGAGAGAGGGGGATGGGGAGAGAGAGGGGGCATGGGGGAAGAGAGAGGGGGATATGGGGGAAATACAGAGGGCATATGGGGAAGAGAGGGGGATATGGGGAAAGAGAGAGGGGGATATGGGGAAAGAGAGAGGGGGATATGGCAGAGAGGGGATATGGAAAGAGAGAGGGGGATATGGGAAAGAGAGAGGGGATATGGGGAATACAGAGGGGGATATGGGGAGAGAGAGGGGGAGATGGAAAGAAGAGAGGGGGAGATGGGGAAAGAGAGAGGGGGATATGGGGGGAAGAAGAAGGGGATATGGGGAAAGAGAGGGGGATATGGGAAAGAAGAGGAGAATGGGAAAGAGAGAGGGGGATATGGGAAAAGAGAGAGGGGGATATGGGAAAGAGAGAGGGGGATATGGGGAGAGAGAGAGGGATATGATATATAATATATTATATATTATTATAATGTAATGTAGTAGAGGGGGATATAATATATTATATATTATTATAAAATGAAATGTAGTAGAGGGGGATATAATATATTATATATTATTATAATGTAATGTAGTAGAGGGACAGAAAGATATTATATATTATTATAATGTAATGTAGTAGAGGGGGATATAATATATAATATATTATTATAATGTAATGTAGTAGAGGGGGATATGATATATTATGTATAATGTAGTCTAGAGAGGGGGATATGATATATTATGTAATATAATGTAATTTAGTAGAGGGGGATATGATATTATATCAGTTAATGTAATGTAGTTACATCACAACCCGGGTACTTTATAACCTTTGTCTAAACTCTCCCATTAAAAGTCCGTGAGTGATATTGAGGTTTAGGCTCCTTCCAAAATGGTACCTCTTCCTTACATAGTGCACTACTTTAGACCAGAGCCCCTATGGCACCCTATTCCCTACATAGTGCACTGTGACTCTAGACCAGAGCCCCTATGTGTAGGGAATATGGTCCCATTTTGGGGAGCATCATGAATAGCAGGCTTTTAACTTAAGAACATTTAATTATCACTGAGGACAGTTAGTTCAATTACCTTTATCTGAAGAGAGGAGAGGAGGAGGGGGAGGGGCAGGGAGAGAGAGGAGGGAGAGGAGTGGAGGAGAGGAGGAGGAGAGGAGGAGAGGGTAGGGCAGGGAGAGAGAGGAGGGAGAGGAGTGACAGGAGAGGAGGAGGAGAGGAGGGAAGCAAGGAGGAGGAGAGGAGGGAGGAGTGGAGGAGGGAGAGGAGGGAGCAGAGGAGGGAGGAGAGGAGGGAGGAGAGGAGGAGGACAGAAAGGTGGAACTCAGTGTATGTGAGAGTGCTCTGAAGCATTGGAAAAGCCAACCTGTTAAATTATTAATGTCATCATTATTATCATCATTATTATCATCATTATAATCTCATATTCTGACTGCTGTCCTTCAACCCCTGGAAAAGAACCTGGGGACATGGATACACTGAAGTAGACATGAAGGTAGTGTCTCTGTCAGAGGTTATAACACACTGAGGTAGACATGAAGGTAGTGTCTCTGTCAGAGGTTATAACACACTGAAGTAGACATGAAGGTGTCTCTGTCAGAGGTTATAACACACTGAAGTAGACATGAAGGTAGTGTCTCTATGTCAGAGGTTATAACACACTGAGGTAGACATGAAGGTAGTGTCTCTATGTCAGAGGTTATAACACACTGAAGTAGACATGAAGGTAGTGTCTCTGTCAGAGGTTATAACACACTGAAGTAGACATGAAGGTAGTGTCTCTGTCAGAGGTTATAACACACTGAGGTAGACATGAAGGTAGTGTCTCTGTCAGAGGTTATAACACACTGAAGTAGACATGAAGGTAGTGTCTCTGTCAGAGGTTATAACACACTGAGGTAGACATGAAGGTAGTGTCTCTGTCAGAGGTTATAACACACTGAAGGTAGACATGAAGGTAGTGTCTCTATGTCAGAGGTTATACACACTGAAGTAGACATGAAGGTAATGTCTCTATGTCAGAGGTTATAACACACTGAAGTAGACATGAAGGTAATGTCTCTATTAGAGGTTATAACACACTGAGGTAGACATGAAGGTAGTGTCTCTGTCAGAGGTTATAACACACTGAGGTAGACATGAAGGTAGTGTCTCTATGTCAGAGGTTATAACACACTGAAGTAGACATGAAGGTAGTGTCTCTATGTCAGAGGTTATAACACACTGAGGTAGACATGAAGGTAGTGTCTCTGTCAGAGGTTATAACACACTGAGGTAGACATACATGTAGTGTCTCTGTCAGAGGTTATAACACACTGAGGTAGACATGAAGGTAGTGTCTCTGTCAGAGGTTATAACACACTGAGGTAGACATGAAGGTAGGGTCTCTATGTCAGAGGTTATAACACACTGAGGTAGACATGCAGGTAGTGTCTCTATGTCAGAGGTGAAAGCACACTGAGGTAGACATGAAGGTAGTGTCTCTCTTTCAGAGGTTATAACACACTGAGGTAGACATGAAGGTAGTGTCTCTGTCAGAGGTTATTACACACTGAGGTAGACATGAAGGTAGTGTCTCTATGTCAGAGGTTATAACACACTGAGGTAGACATGAAGGTAGTGTCTCTATGTCAGAGGTTATAACACACTAAGGTAGACATGCAGGTAGTGTCTCTATGTCAGAGGTGAAAACACACTGAGGTAGACATGCAGGTAGTGTCTATATGTCAGAGGTTATAACACCCTGAGTTAGACATGAAGGTAGTGTATCTATGAGAGGTTATAACACACTGAGGTAGACATGAAGGTAGTGTCTCTATGTCAGAGGTTATAACACACTGAGGTAGACATGCAGGTAGTGTCTCTATGTCAGAGGTGAAAACACACTGAGGTAGACATGCAGGTAGTATCTATATGTCAGAAGTTATAACACCCTGAGTTAGACATGAAGGTAGTGTATCTATGAGAGGTTATAACACAGTGAGGTAGACATGAAGGTAGTGTATCTATGAGAGGTTACTGAGGTATAAATGTGTGTGGGGGTGTGTGTGTGTATGTGTGGGGGGGGGGGGGGGGGGGGGGGGGTGGAGAGAATCAGACCAGATCTATATCTATATCTATATCTATCTATATCTATATCTATATCTATATCTATATCTATATCTATATCCCTGCCTCTCCCCCTCTCAATTCAATATCAATTTCAATTCAATTTCAATTCAGGGGGCTCCATTGGCATGGGAAACACATGTTAACATTGCCAAAGCAAGTGGAGTTGATAATAAACACTCCATTAAATCTAACTAACTAAGCTAACTGAGTTATCATTGGCTAACTGAGTTATCATTGGCTAACTGAGTTATCATTGGCTAACTGAGTTATCATTGGCTAACTGAGTTATCATTGGTTAACTGAGTTATCATTGGCTAACTGAGTTATCATTGGCTAACTGAGTGAGATACATTCAGATTAGATGCTTATTAGGATGTTTCTGATTGGTTGATTCTCCAAACTTCCCCTAAATTGTGTTCTTTCAGTGAAGAATTGAAAATCCTTGGATTGGCTGATATCATTGGCTGGAGGGAGTTATCCTTGGATTGGCTGATATCATTGGCTGGAGGGAGTTATCCTTGGATTGGCTGATATCATTGGCTGGAGGGAGTTATCCTTGGATTGGCTGATATCATTGGCTGGAGGGAGTTATCCTTGGATTGGCTGATATCATTGGCTGGAGGGAGTTATCCTTGGATTGGCTGATATCATTGGCTGGAGGGAGTTATCCTTGGATTGGCTGATATCATTGGCTGGAGGGAGTTATCCTTGGATTGGCTGATATCATTGGCTGGAGGGAGTTATCCTTGGATTGGCTGATATCATTGGCTGGAGGGAGTTATCTTTGGATTGGCTGATATCATTGGCTGGAGGGAGTTATCCTTGGATTGGCTGATATCATTGGCTGGAGGGAGTTATCCTTGGATTGGCTGATATCATTGGCTGGAGGGAGTTATCCTTGGATTGGCTGATATCATTGGCTGGAGGGAGTTATCCTTGGATTGGCTGATATCATTGGCTGGAGGGAGTTATCCTTGGATTGGCTGATATCATTGGCTGGAGGGAGTTTCCAGTTTTGACCGGAAGTGTGGAGATTCAGTGAGGAGAGGTCAAAGTTAATTTCCTCTATGATCCCCACCACCCCAGGAGCACTTTGTTACGACCCCAGGGCATGTAGTTACGACCCCAGGGCATGTAGTTATGACCCCAAGGCATGTAGTGATGACCCCAGGGCATGTAGTTACGACCCCAGGAGCACTTAGTTATGACCCCAGGGCATGTAGTTACGACCCCAAGGCATGTAGTGATGACCCCAGGGCATGTAGTTACGACCCCAGCAGCACTTAGTTACGACCCCAAGGCATGTAGTTACGACCCCAGGGCATGTAGTGACGACCCCAGGAGCACTTAGTGACGACCCCAGGGCATGTAGTTACGACCCCAGGGCATGTAGTTACGACCCCAGGGCATGTAGTTACGACCCCAGGGCATGTAGTGACGACCACAGGGCATGTAGTTACGACCCCAGGGCATGTAGTTACAACCACAGGGCATGTAGTTACGACCCCAGGGCATGTAGTGACGAGCACAGGGCATGTAGTTACGACCCCAGGGCATGTAGTGACGACCCCAGGGCATGTAGTGACGACCCCAGGGCATGTAGTGACGACCTCTAGCTAGTCAGGTGAGGTGGAATGGAATGGAAGCCAGGCCTGGAAGCAGTTAGCCTGTTTCACACACACACACACACACACACACACACACACACACACACACACACAATTAACACACACACAGCTGCTGAACCTACTAGCTCTGAGTGTTCACACCTGCCCTTCAGTGGAGAGGTGACCTGATTGGCTTCCATAGTTATGAGTGGTTATGTTTCACAGCTGGACAGAGGTGTGTGTGTGTGTGTGTGTGTGTGTGTGTGTGTTGTGTGTGTGTGTGTGTGTGTGTGTGCGTGTGTGTGATGATGTTCCTGCCTCCAGGGATTCCCAGCCTACCTACTGAGTTTACAGATTCTCCTTTTCAATCAGTCCTCTGTTCTTACATCATCACTATTTACACACACACACATACACACTCTCAACCACACACACATACGTACACACACACACACACACACACACACACACACACACACACACACACACACACACACGCACACACACACTCTGTGTTCTCTGTGTGTTCTCTGTGTTCTCTGTGTTCACTGTGTTCTATGTGTTCTCTGTGTTCTCTGTGTTCTCTGTGTGTTCTCTGTTCTCTATGTGTTCTCTGTGTTCTATGTGTTCTCTGTGTTCTCTGTGTTCTCTGTGTGTTCTCTGTGTTATATGTGTTCTCTGTGTTCTCTATGTGTTCTCTGTGTTCTATGTGTTCTATGTGTTCTCTGTGTTCTCTGTGTGTTCTCTGTGTTCTCTGTGTGTTATATGTGTTCTCTATGTGTTTTCTGTGTTCTGTGTGTTCTCAATGTTCTATGTGTGTTCTGTGTTCTCTGTGTTCTCTATGTGTTCTCTGTGTTCTATTTTTTCTCTATGTGTTCTCTATATGTTCTCTGTGTTCTATGTGTGTTCTCTGTGTGTTCTCTATGTGTTCTCTACGTGTTCTCTGTGTTCTCTGTGTTCTATGTGTGTTCTCTGTGTTCTCTATGTGTGTTCTGTGTTCTCTGTGTTCTCTATGTGTTCTCTGTGTTCTATGTGTTCTCTGTGTTCTCTATGTGTTCTCTATATGTTCTCTGTGTTCTCTGTGTTCTATGTGTGTTCTCTGTGTGTTCTCTGTGTTCTCTATGTGTTTTCTATGTGTTCTCTATGTGTTCTCTGTGTTCTCTGTGTTCTCTGTGGTCTATGTGTGTTCTCTGTGTTCTCTATGTGTTTTCTATGTGTTCTCTATGTGTTCTATGTGTTCTATGTGTTCTCTGTGTTCTGTTTGTGTTCTCTGTGTTTTATGTGTTCATCTCTCATCTCTGTCATCTCTGTCATCTCTCTCAGCTCCCATGGCCTGTCATCTCTCTCATCTCTCTCCTCTCTGTACTCTCTCTCCTCTCTGTCATCTCTCTCATCTCTCTCCTCTGTCATCTCTGTCATCTCTCTCATCTCTCTCCTCTCTGCCATCTCTCTCATCTCTCTCATCTCCCATGGCCTGTCATCTCTGTCATCTCTCTCATCTCTCGCGTCTCTGTCATCTCTCTCATCTCTCGTGGCTCTGTCATCACTCTCTTCTCTGTCATCTCTCTCATCTCTCTCCTCTCTGTCATCTCTGTCATCTCTCATCTCTCTCCTCTCTGCCATCTCTCTCATCTCTCTCAGCCCCCAAGGCCTCTCATCTCTCTCATTTCTCTCATCTCTCTCAGCTCCCATGGCCTCTCATCTCTCTCGTCTCTGTCATCTCTGTCATCCCTGTCATCTCTGTCAACTCTGTCATCTCTGTCAGCTCTCTATCAGCTCCTCAGGGACCCATCTCAGAGAGGTCAGCTCCCCAGGGACCCATCTCTGGAGGTCAGCTCCTCAGGGACCCATCTCAGAGAGGTCAGCTCCTCAGGGACCAATCTCAGAGAGGTCAGCTCCTCAGGGACCCATCCCGGAGAGGTCAGCTCCTCAGGGACCCATCTCA
The DNA here is from genome assembly GCF_057628025.1 of Oncorhynchus mykiss. Taxonomy (NCBI): domain Eukaryota; kingdom Metazoa; phylum Chordata; class Actinopteri; order Salmoniformes; family Salmonidae; genus Oncorhynchus; species Oncorhynchus mykiss. The sequence continues at coordinate 6,153,870 of NC_143034.1, forward strand.
GAGAGGTCAGCTCCTCAGGGACCCATCTCAGAGAGGTCAGCTCCCCAGGGACCCATCTCTGGAGGTCAGCTCCTCAGGGACCCATCTCAGAAAGGTCAGCTCCTCAGGGACCCATCTCAGAGAGGTCAGCTCCTCAGGGACCCATCTCAGAGAGGTCAGCTCCTCAGGGACGCATCCCTCTCTCTCTCCCCTGCTCATCTCTCCCCTCCCTCTCTCTCTCTCCTCCCTCTCTCTCTCCCCTCCCTCTCTCTCTCCCTCCCTCTCTCTACCACCCTGCTCCTCTCTCCCTCTCTCCCCCTGCTACTCTCTCCCCTCCCTCTCGCTCCCCCTGCTCCTCTCTCCCCTCCCCCTCTCTCTCCCCTCCCTCTCTCTCCCCTCCCTCTCTCTCTCCCCTCCCTCTTCTCTCTCCCCTCCCTCTCTCCCCCTCTCTCCCCTCCCTCTCTCTCTCCCCTCCCTCTCCCTCTCTCCTCCCTCTCTCCCCCCCTCTCTCCCCTCCCCCTCTCTCTCCCCTCCCTCTCTCTCTCCCCTCCCTCCCCTTGCTCCTCTCTCCCCTCCCTCTCTCTCCTCTCTCTCTCCCCTCCCTCTCTCTCTCCCCTCCCTCTCTCTACCCCCCTGCTCCTCTCTCCTCTCTCTCCCCCTGCTACTCTCTCCCCTCCCTCTCGCTCCCGCTGTTCCTCTCTCCCCTCCCTCTCTCTCTCCCTCCCTCTCTCTACCCCCCTGCTCCTCTCTCCCCTCCCCTCTCTCTCCCCTCCCCCTCTCTCTCCCCTCCCTCTCTCTCCCCCCTCTCTCCCCTCCCTCTCTCTATCCCCTCCCTCTCCCCTCCCTCTCTCTCCCCCCTCTCTCTCCCCTCCCCCCTCTCTCTCCCCTCCCTCTCTCTCTCGCCTCCCTCTCTCTCTCCCCTCCCTCTCTCTACCCCCCTGCGCCTCTCTCCCCTCCCTCTCTCCCCCCTGCTCCTCTCTCCCCTCCCTCTCTCACTCCTCCCTGCCTGTCCCCCTTCCCTCGCTCTCCCCCTCTGACTCCCAGGGGAGTAGATGTGTCAGGGGGGAACCAGTGTTTCTGGCACCTTGAAATCAGGCTACTGCAAACACACGCACGTACAAAACAAAAATAAATGTTTATACTAAATTTGATATGTGTACTATTTGACCCTGTATATAGAGACAGGGGCCGCTCCATTCATCTCACACAGGAGACGCAACTGCTGCTGACACACCACTCTGAAACCAGACAGAGGTCAAGAGAGGTGTGTGAGAGTGTGTGAGCTGTATATTAACTGAGGTGCTGCTGTATGGGGAGGTAATTGTATTGGATACAGGGATAATTGGCAGGCAAATTTGGTCTGGAAATAAAATACACACACACACTCCCTACAGCAATAGAATTGAATTGAAATTGAGAGGTTGAGAGAGAGAGAGAGACGAGAGAGAGAGAGAGAGAGAGAGAGAGAGAGAGAGAGAGAGAGAGAGAGAGACAAGAGAGAGAGAGAGAGAGAGAGAGAGAGAGACCAACCAAGACTTCACAAAATGGGACAAACACCAAATTGAGACTCTGCACGCAGAATTCTGCAAAAATATCCTCCATGTACAACGTAGAACACCAAATAATGCATGCAGAGCAGAATTAGGCCGATACCAGCTAATTGTCAAAATCCAGAAAAGAGCCGTTAAATTCTACAACCACCTAAAAGGAAGCGATTCCCAAACCTTCCATAACAAAGCCATCACCTACAGAGAGATGAACCTGGAGAAGAGTCCCCTAAGCAAGCTGGTCCTGGGGCTCTGTTCACAAACACAAACACACCCTACAGAGCCCCAGGACAACAGCACAATTAGACCCAACCAAATCATGAGAAAACAAAAAGATAATTACTTAACACATTGGAAAGAATTAACAAAAAAACAGAGCAAACTAGAATGCTATTTGGCCCTAAACAGAGAGTACACAGCGGCAGAATACCTGACCACTGTGACTGACCCAAAATTAAGGAAAGCTTTGACTATGTACAGACTCAGTGAGCATAGCCTTGCTATTGAGAAAGGCCGCCGTAGGCAGACATGGCTCTCAAGAGAAGTACTCACTGCCTACAAAATGAGGTGGAAACTGAGCTGCACTTCCTAACCTCCTGCCCAATGTATGACCATATTAGAGAGACATATTTCCCTCAGATTACACAGATCCACAAAGAATTCGAAAACGAATCCAATTTTGAAAAACTCCCATATCTACTGGGTGAAATTCCACAGTGTGCATCACAGCAGCAAGATTTGTGACCTGTTGCCACGAGAAAAGGGCAACCAGTGAAGAACAAACACCATTGTAAATACAACCCATATTTATGCTTATTTATTTTATCTTGTGTCATTTAACCATTTGTACGTTGTTAAAACACTGTATATATAATATACATATACATACATATACATACATATACATAATATACATACATATACATATATGACATTTGTAATGTCTTTACTGTTTTGAAACCTCTGTATGTGTAATGTTTACTGTTAATTTTTGTTGTTTTTCACTTTATATATTCACTTTGTATGTTGTCTACCTCACTTGCTTTGGAAATGTTAACACATGTTTCCCATGCCAAGAAAGCCCTTGAATTGAAATTGAATTGAGAGAGAGAGAGAGAGAGAGAGAGACAGAGAGAGACAGAGAGAGAGACGAGAGAGACAGAGAGAGACAGAGAGAGACGAGAGAGAGAGAGAGAGAGAGAGAGAGAGAGAGAGAGAGAGTTGAATAGAGTTGAAAAGTGAACTTTGAATTAGCCCATACAGTCCTATATTAATCAGTCAATCCTTACAGAGACATTAGGATTCAATTAAAATATCCCTAATACTCTCAGACAGAATAAGAGGTACATTAAAACTACATTAATATACTAATACAAAAGTGTGTGTGTGTTTGTGTGTGTGTGTGTGTGTGTGTGTAGACATTGGTGTTGAAGACCATCCCCCCTACCTTAAAGTTCCACTTAAAACAACTCATATATCAATAGTGAACATGTTGTAAAAGACTGGAGAGATAGAGGAGAGGGAGGAGGGAGGAGGGAGTAGGGAGGAGGGAGGAGGGAGGAAGAGGAGAGGGAGGAGGGAGGAGGGAGTAGGGAGGAGGGAGGAAGAGGAGAGGGAGGAGGGAGGAGAGGAGAGACAGGTTAGAGGAGAGGAGAGACAGGTTAGAGGAGGAGAGACAAGTTAGAGGAGAGGAGAGACAGGTTAGAGGAGAGGAGAGACAGGTGAGAGGAGGGAGAGACAGGTTAGAGGAAGGAGACAGGTTCGAGGAGGGAGAGACAGGTTAGAGGAGGAGAGACAGGTGAGAGGAGGGAGAGACAGGTTAGAGGAGAGGAGAGACAGGTTAGAGGAAGGAGAGACAGGTTCGAGGAGGGAGAGACAGGTTAGAGGAGGAGAGACAGGTGAGAGGAGGGAGAGACAGGTTAGAGGAGAGGAGAGACAGGTTAGAGGAAGGAGAGAGAGGTTAGAGGGGAGGAGAGAGGAAGCATCAATAGAGGAAGGGGGTGGAGGAGAGCCGTCGTTTGGCCACTCCAGGTGTGTGTGTGTGTGTGTGGCGAGAAGATCGCCTAGATTAGTGTGTGTGTTGAGGAGGTGGTCTACTTTAGGTGGATTTATAGAGCCAATTAAAGGTAAGGTCACCCCCTAGTACAGCTTTAATATTAATGCTCCGTTTATCGGCCAACGTGGTACCTCGATCTCCCTTCAGCGATGTGATTCGGCCTTTATGAGTCGCTGGATGGAATCAGGTAAAGGTTTCTGTCAAGATGTATTGCCTATTAGGCCTGAGGGGATGAATTCATCATATATGATTTCTTGGCAAAAAATGCTTTGCTTAGTCATTAACTCGTTTAATTTCCAGATCGTTGTCCCGTTTTCTCGGTTTAGGGGGCGCCGTTCACCGCGTTCTGCTGAGCCCCTTTAAGTTCCCCTCCTGCCTGCAACTGCGACCAATCGGAATAAGGGACTCGCTGTTAAACAGGAGCCTCGTCCAATCACAGTTGATCTGAGCGGGGCAGACGGCTTGTGAATGGAACTTTTAGTTGAGTCTGTTTTCAGCCTGAGAAGAGACCTGGCCGCAGACTACCGGAGGCTCTATACCGGGGAGAAAAACGGACTCGTACCATTCGAGAAAGTATATTTTTTTCGTGTGTCAAATTCAGTTTTTTCCTGTCTAGGTATTTCAGTTGAAAAGACCGTGTTCCGGTTCCCGTCTAGCGGACCGAGGCAGGTGTTCGGTTCGCGCTCTCCGCGCCGCTCGAGATGTTCTGAAAGGAGCGCGAGACGCCCGCTCTCCAACCGTCGCTTTTCTACTTGTTGTTCAAAGTAACTTTTCTGGATATAAAACCCTGAACAAAAAAACGATTTGTTATATATATATATTGTAAGGTTGTTTTTAGGAAGAAGCGAAGACACTGTGTCGTTTTATCGGAACATTTCCAGCTGTCTCGTCGTCTTGTTTTAGATGTAAAAACGGTGTCGCGGTGTGTCGTCCCTGTCCTCCGCTCAACGCGGTGTGTGTGTTTTGGGTTTGTCTTTATACGGACTGACAAGCCTACTCACAACTGAACTGCTCCGTTTCACCTTGTTTAGTTGGTAGAAATTCGGGATTTGAATGTAAACTAACGGAAGGTGTGTGTCTGGTTGTTTAACCTGTTGGCTGGTTCCTGTCCGCGTTGTAACCGGAGACGAGCGGCAAGCGGACCGGAGAGAGAGGTGGAGAGTTTCCGCTACATTTTTACCCCGCTTGAATGGTTAATTCATAGTTAACCTGAATATTTAACTACAGGTTTTCTGAAGCCCAAAGTGCTACTTCATAACAAACTTGGACTCGGTTCTGGAGCCAGTAAACAGACTAACTGGTGAATTCGCCTGGATCATTAGTAAATGGTTAACAAATTGATTTTTTTCTCCATAATCACCACAATAAGCCCGAATGGATCATTTATGCGCTTTATTGACCGCCATTAATTCCGTCTAAACACCCACATGATCAGCTGGACAAATCCCCGCTGAAGACATCACAACAAGCAGGGATTTATCGGGGCCGGAGCCCGACTTGCTGATATAATCGGATCAATCCAAATCCCACTCTCTCTCTCTCTCTCTCTCGGATGTATTAATTCTGCTCCTGCGGGATCACTGGTAATGAACATGAGATATCGCAGGAGACAGAAACCTACCGAGCCCCGGAGAGGCGAGGGTGAGGGACTTTATTAAAGGCAAACCGAGAGGCCAAGCTGCCAGGACCGGGAAGGAGCTGTTCGTGTCACTGGTGTTTGTTGTTGATCAGCCCGGGCACAACGGGACGCGAGGGAATTGTCACGGGGGACGGTGGGAGGGACTCTGATTCAGCGACCCACGGGGAGGAGACACCCACCCCAGAGCGCCTGTTAGCCGGCCAGTCCTCCAGGGGGAAGCCGGTGACGGTGACGCACTGTGGAGCAAGTGGAAGCCCTTCATCTCACATTTCTCTCCTTTCTCCTCCTCTCCGTTTCCCTCGTGCTCAGCGCACCGGAAGAGGCTCCAACAACATCAAAACACAACCGGAGACTACTTGCATTAACCCGACCAAACCCATCCGTGGATTCCCCGTGGATCACCTCTCTAATATGAAGCCTCTCCATTCTAATGGAATTACGCGCAAGGGTCGCGCCGCCGTGGGAGCTGTTCCGCCCGGGGCGACATGGATCACGATGCCGCCCGAGGCCACCCGCGGCCCAACACAGAGAGGGGTGAAGCTGGGACTGTGGAGCTTCAGCTGGAGCTGGTGGTCTCTCTTCCTGCTCCTCCTCAGCGGCTGGATAAACATGTTGAATGCACAAGGTAAGAGCTGTTTACGATACTTCTACTCATCTCCTCTTCTCACCTCTCCTGGTCTGGTGTCAGTGATGTTCTTCTCACCTCTGCTGGTCTGGTATCAGTGATGTTCTTCTCCTGGTCTGGTGTCAGTGATGTTCTTCTCCTGGCCTGGTATCAGTGATGTTCTTCTCCTGGTCTGGTGTCAGTGATGTTCTTCTCCTGGTCTGGTATCAGTGATGTTCTTCTCCTGGTCTGGTATCAGTGATGTTCTTCTCCTGGTCTGGTGTCAGTGATGTTCTTCTCCTGGTCTGGTGTCAGTGATGTTCTTCTCCTGGTCTGGTGTCAGTGATGTTCTTCTCCTGGTCTGGAATCAGTGATGTTCTTCTCACCTCTCCTGGTCTGGTGTCAGTGATGTTGTCTGTCACGGTCGTGGTTCACTCCTCCTGTATGTGTAGACATGATTCCATCCTTAATAATGTTCTATGTGTTGCTGTGTCTGGTCCATCTCCTCCCCCCTGGACAAGGGTCCATCCTTAATAATGTTCTATGTGTTGCTGTGTCTGATCCATCTCCTCCCCCCTGGACACGGGTCCATCCTTAATAATGTTCTATGTGTTGCTGTGTCTGATCCATCTCCTCCCCCCTGGACACGGGTCCATCCTTAATAATGTTCTATGTGTTGCTGTATCTGGTCCATCTCCTCCCCCCTGGACACGGGTCCATCCTTAATAATGTTCTATGTGTTGCTGTATCTGATCCATCTCCTCCCCCCTGGACACGGGTCCATCTCCTCCCCCCTGGACACGGGTCCATCCTTAATAATGTTCTATGTGTTGCTGTGTCTGGTCCATCTCCTCCCCCCTGGACAAGGGTCCATCCTTAATAATGTTCTATGTGTTGCTGTGTCTGATCCATCTCCTCCCCCCTGGACACGGGTCCATCTCCTCCCCCCTGGACACGGGTCCATCCTTAATAATGTTCTATGAGTTGCTGTATCTGATCCATCTCCTCCCCCCTGGACACGGGTCCATCTCCTCCCCCCTGGACACGGGTCCATCTCCTCCCCCCTGGACACGGGTCCATCTCCTCCCCCCTGGACACGGGTCCATCTCCTCCCCCCTGGACACGGGTCCATCTCCTCCCCCCTGGACACGGGTCCATCTCCTCCCCCCTGGACACGGGTCCATCTCCTCCCCCCTGGACACGGGTCCATCTCCTCCCCCCTGGACACGGGTCCATCTACCCCCCCTGGACACGGGTCCATCTCCTCCCCCCTGGACACGGGTCCATCTCCTCCCCCCTGGACACGGGTGCAGACTAAGGTTCAAACAAAAAGGGCCAAAGACTCTTTTATTCCCAATTCAATTCTGCAACTTTAAACAAACGTTGGACTAATTGGACTGAACACTTCCGCTATGAAACAGCACTTCTTCTCTTGCCTATTGCCTTGTAGATATCCTCTGCTATTTATTCTACCTTTTTAGATGGTGTATGTTTTATTACTGCTGCAAGATGAGTTGTCTCTTTGAGGACATTCAAGTTTTCTGAATATGAATCTGAATATGAATCTCATTATAAATATGAATCTGAATCTGAATTTGAATCTGAATGTAAATCTGAATTTGAATCTGAATTTGAATCTGATTTGGAATCTGAATGTAAATCTGAATTTGAATCTGAATTTGAATCTGAATATGAATCTGATTTGGAATCTGAATGTAAATCTGAATATGAATCTGTTTGGAATCTGAATATGAATCTGAATATGAATTTGAATCTGAATATGAATCTGAATCTGTTTGGACATGACTCTATTTCTAATAGTGTTATAGTTGATTTACATCCACGTGTTGAATAGCCATAAGATACTGAATTACAAGCCTGCAGACTGCCTGCTGTGGGTCGGTGTAGTCTGTATATCAGCATGCAGACTGTCTGCTGTGGGTTGGTGTAGTCTGTATATCAGCCTGCAGACTGTCTGCTGTGGGTTGGTGTAGTCTGTATATCAGCCTGCAGACTGTCTGCTGTGGGTCGGTGTAGTCTGTATATCAGCCTGCAGACTGCCTGCTCTGGGTGGGTGTAGTCTGTATATCAGCCTGCAGACTGTCTGTTGTGGGTCGGTGTAGTCTGTATATCAGCCTGCAGACTGCCTGCTGTGGGTTGGTGTAGTCTGTATATCAGCCTGCAGACTGTCTGCTGTGGGTCGGTGTAGTCTGTATATCAGCCTGCAGACTGTCTGCTGTGGGTGTAGTCTGTATATCAGCCTGCAGACTGTCTGCTGTGGGTGGGTGTAGTCTGTATATCAGCCTGCAGACTGTCTGCTGTGGGTCGGTGTAGTCTGTATATCAGCCTGCAGACTGTCTGCTGTGGGTCGGTGTAGTCTGTATATCAGCCTGCAGACTGCCTGCTGTGGGTGGGTGTAGTCTGTATATCAGCCTGCAGACGGCCTGCTGTGGGTGGGTGTAGTCTGTATATCAGCCTGCAGACTCTCTGCTGTGGGTCGGTGTAGTCTGTATATCAGCCTGCAGACTGTCTGCTGTGGGTGTAGTCTGTATATCAGCCTGCAGACTGTCTGCTGTGGGTGGGTGTAGTCTGTATATCAGCCTGCAGACTGTCTGCTGTGGGTCGGTGTAGTCTGTATATCAGCCTGCAGACTGTCTGCTGTTGGTCGGTGTAGTCTGTATATCAGCCTGCAGACTGTCTGCTGTGGGTGGGTGTAGTCTGTATATCAGCCTGCAGACTTTCTGCTGTGGGTCGGTGTAGTCTGTATATCAGCCTGCAGACTGTCTGCTGTTGGTCGGTGTAGTCT
>NC_143034.1:6167500-6172500 GCF_057628025.1 Oncorhynchus mykiss
CCTGTTAATTTATCATCGAATCCCAGCCTACTTCGCCAAACGGGGGATTTAACAAGCTCATTCGTGAAAAAAAGCACTGTTGTTGCACCAATGTACCTAACCATCAACATCAATGCCTTTCTTAAAATCAATACACAAGTATACACAAATTTTTAAACCTGCATATTTAGTTAAAATAAATTCATGTTAGCAGGCAATATTAACCATTATTTAAAAAATTGTGTCACTTCTCTAGCGTTCAGTGCAAGCAGAGTCAGGGTAGATGCAACAGTTTGGGCCGCCTGGCTCTTTGCGAACTGTGTGAAGACCATTTCTTCCTAACAAAGACCGTAATTAATTTGCCAGAATTTAAAATAAAAAAATAATTATGACATAACATTGAAGGTTGTGCAAAGTAACAGCAATATTTAGACTTAGGGTTGCCACCTGTTCTATAAAATACGGAACGGTTCTGTATTTCACTGAAAGAATAAGTGTTTTGTTTTCGAAATGATAGTTTCCGGATTTGACCATATTAATGACCAAAGGCTCGTATTTCTGTGTGTTTATTATATTATAATTAAGTATATGATTTGATATTTGACAGAGTAGTCTGACTGAGCGGTGGTAGGCAGCAGCAGGCTCGTAAGCATTCATTCAAACAGCACTTTACTGCGTTTGCCAGCAGCTCTTAGCAATGCTGAGATGCACAGCGCTGTTTATGACTTCAAGCCTATCGACTCCCGAGATTAGGCTGGCAATACTAAAGTGCCTATAAGAACATCCAATAGTCAAAGGTATATGAAATTCAAATGGTATAGAGAGAAATAGTCCTATAATTCCTATAATAACTACAACCTGAAACTTAACTGGGAATATTGAAGTCTCATATTAAAAGGAACCACCAGCTTTCACATGTTCTCATGTTCTGAGCAAAGAACTTAAACGTTAGCTTTTTTTACATGGCACATATTGCACTTTTACTTTCTTCTCCAACACTGTGTTTTTGCATTATTGAAACCAAATTGAACATGTTTCATTATTTATTTGAGAATAAATAGATTTTTATTAATGTATTATATTAAGTTAAAATAAAAGTGTTAATTCAGTATTGTTGTAATTTTCATTATTACAAATATATATATAAAAATCGGCCGATTAATCGCTATCGGCTTTTTTTGGTCCTCCAATAATTAGTAGACACATTTTACTTTTACTTCCTAAATGTATTTTTGATTTGATTTATTTCACCTTTATTTAACCAGGTAGACTAGTTGAGAACACCTTTATTTAACCAGGTAGGCTAGTTGAGAACACCTTTATTTAACCAGGTAGGCCAGTTGAGAACACCTTTATTTAACCAGGTAGGCCAGTTGAGAACACCTTTATTTAACCAGGTAGGCTAGTTGAGAACACCTTTATTTAACCAGGTAGGCTAGTTGAGAACACCTTTATTTAACCAGGTAGGCCAGTTGAGAACACCTTTATTTAACCAGGTAGGCTAGTTGAGAACACCTTTATTTAACCAGGTAGGCCAGTTGAGAACACCTTTATTTAACCAGGTAGGCTAGTTGAGAACACCTTTATTTAACCAGGTAGGCTAGTTGAGAACACCTTTATTTAACCAGGTAGGCTAGTTGAGATCAAGTTCTCATTTACAATTGCGACCTGGCCAAGATAAAGCAAAGCAGTTCGACACACACAACAACACAGAGTTACACATGGAGTAAAACAAACATTCAGTCAATAATACAGTAGAAAAATAAGTCTATATACAATGTGAGCAAATGAGGTGAGTTAAAACTTCTTGTGACTCCCCATCCCGGGTCCGGGAGCGCTATCATCGCCTGACACTAATTAGCATAACGCAACGGACATACATAGAAAATATTCCTATTCATGAAAATCACAAGTGAAATATATTGGAACACAGCTTAGCCGTTTGTTAATCACCCTGTCATCTCAGATTTTCAAAATATGCTTTACAGCAAAAGCTAGACAAGCGTTTGTGTAAGTTTATCATAGACTAGCATAGCATTATGTCTTGCTAGCAGCAGGTAACTTGGTCACGAAAATCAGAAAAGCAATCAAATTAAATTGTTTACATTTGATGAACTTCGTATGTTTTCACTCACGAGACTCACAGGTAGATAGCCAAAGATCATTTTTTCCCAAAATATTATTTTTGTAGGCGAAATAGCTCCGTTTGTTCTTCACGTTTGGCTGAGAAATCGCCCGGAAATTGCAGTCACGAAAACGGCAAAAAATATTCCAAATTAGCTCCATAATATCGACAGAAACATGGCGAACGTTGTTTAGAATCAATCCTCAAGGTGTTTTTCAAATATCTATTCGATAATATATCCGTCGGGACAATTCGTTTTTCATTAGGACCGATTGGAATAATGGCTACCTCTGTATTTTACGTGAGAGTCACCCTGGGGGCATCAGGTGACCACTTACGCAATGTAGCCGCCTACGGCTATTCTTCAACATGAATGCGTAAAACTACGTCACAATGTGACACCTTGGGGAATAGGTAGAATACGTAGAAAGTGTAAGCTGGTTGAGCATTCACAGCTCAACAGGGACTCATTGCAGCGCTTTTCAAAATATGGGGCACTTCCGGATTGGATTTTTCTCAGGCTTTCGCCTGCAATATCAGTTCTGTTATACTCACATACAATATCTTTACAGTTTTGGGAAACGTTAGTGTTTTCTATCCTAAGCTGTCAATTATATGCATATTCTAGCATCTTGTCCTGACAAAATATCCCGTTTAAAACAGGAATGTTTTTTTTTCCCAAAAATGAAAATACTGCCCCCTAGAGTCGCAACAGGAAGGTAAATGCAAAAAAAGGCGAAGTAAATAAATACAATATAGCAAGTAAAACACTGGAATGGTAGATTTGCAGTGGAAGAATGTGCAAAGTAGAGATAGAAATAATGGGGTGCAAAGGAGCAAAAATTAATAAATAAATAAATACTGTAGGGGGAGAGGTAGTTGTTTGGGCTAAATTATAGATGGGCTATGTACAGGTGCAGTAATCTGTGAGTTGCTCTGACAGGTGGTGCTTAAAGCTAGTGAGGGAGATAAGTGTTTCCAGTTTAAGCTATTTTTATAGTTCGTTCCAGTCATTGGCAGCAGAGAACTGGAAGGAGAGGCGGCCAAAGAAATAATTGGTTTTGGGGGTGACCAGAGAGATAAACCTGCTGGAGAGCGTGCTACAGGTGGGTGCTGCTATGGTAACCAGCAGGCTGAGATAAAGGGAGGGGTCTTGTAGATGACCTGGAGCCAGTGGGTTTGGCGACGAGTATGAAGCGAGGGCCAGCCAACGAGAGCATACAGGTCGCAGTGGTGGGTAGTATATGGGGCTTTGGTGGCACTGTGATGGACTGCATCCAAATTATTGAGTAGGGTATTGGAGGCTATTTTGTACTCATTTCAGTCGCTGTAGTAGCTGACATGTACAGTGTTGAGTCATCCTCATACATAGACACACTGGCTTTACTCAAAGCCAGTAGCATGTCATAAGTAAAGATTGAAAAAAGTAAGGTGCCTAGACAGCTGCCCTGGGGAATTCCTGATTCTACCTGGATTATGTTGGATAGGCTTCCATTCTAGAACACCCTCTGTGTTCTGTTAGACAGGTAGCTCTTTATCCACAATATAGCAGGGGGTGTAAAGCCACAACACATTTTTCCAGCAGCAGACGATGATCAATAATGTCAAAAGCCACACTGAAGTCTGACAAAACAGCCCCCCCAATCTTTTCGTCATAAATGTATTTATCTCAGCCAATCATCAATCATTTATGTGTGAAGAGGTGTGTGTGTGTGTGTGTGTGTCCATGTGAAGAGGTGTGTGTGTGTCCATGTGAAGTGGTGTGTGTGTGTGTGTGTGTGAAGTGGTGTGTGTGTGTGTGTGTGTGTGTGTGTCCATGTGAAGAGGTGTGTGTGTGTGTCCATGTGAAGTGGTGTGTGTGTGTGTGTGTGTGTGTGTGAAGTGGTGTGTGTGTGTGTGTGTGTGAAGTGGTGTGTGTGTGTGTGTGAAGTGGTGTGTGTGTGTGTGTGTGTGTGTGTGTGTGTGTGTGTGTGAAGTGGTGTGTGTGTGTGTGTGTGCGTGTGTGTGTGTGTGAAGTGGTGTGTGTGTGTGTGTGTGTGAAGTGGTGTGTGTGTGAAGTGGTGTGTGTGTGTGTGTGTGTGTGAAGTGGTGTGAAGTGGTGTGTGTGTGTGTGTGTGTGTGAAGTGGTGTGTGTGTGTGTGTGTGTGTGTGTGTGTGTGTGAAGTGGTGTGTGTGTGTGTGTGTGTGTGTGTGTGTGTGTGTGTGTGAAGTGGTGTGTGTGTGTGTGTGTGTGTGAAGTGGTGTGTGTGTGAAGTGGTGTGTGTGTGTGTGTGTGTGTGTGAAGTGGTGTGAAGTGGTGTGTGTGTGTGTGTGTGTGAAGTGGTGTGTGTGTGTGTGTGTGTGTGTGTGAAGTGGTGTGTGTGTGTGTGTGTGTGTGTGTGTGTGTGTGTGTGTGTGTGTGTGTGTGTGTGAAGTGGTGTGTGTGGAGAAAGGGAGAGAAAGAGTACTGCACCTGGCTCCCCTTCACTCCACAACAGTAATCGTTGACGTGGAAACCAGGTCTGTGTAGATACAGAGTGAGAATGATGACGAGAGGGAGAGGAAGAGAGAGAGAATGTTCAGAGAGCTTTGAAATCAGAGCTGATGAGACATTGACACCCCCCCCCCCCCTCTCTCTCTCTACAGGGTCAGTCTCAGTGCAGTATGTTTGATTGGTTGGGTTGAGTCATTCAGCTACTGAAGGCCTTTGGGTCTGCTTTGTCTAGGTTCTATTGTCACACACACACACACACACACACACACACACCACACACACCACACACACACACACACACACACACACACACACACACACACACACACACACACACACACACACACACATATACACACACACACACACACACACACACACACACACACACACACACACACACACACACACACACACACACAC
>NC_143034.1:6177500-6185000 GCF_057628025.1 Oncorhynchus mykiss
GTAGTTTTGTATAGGGTAAGCTGAGGCAGTTTTTTTTATAGGGAGCCAGGAGTTTTTATAGGGAGCTGAGGTAGTTTTGATAGGGTAGCTGAGGTAGTTTTGATAGGGAGCTGCAGGGTAGTTTCGATAGGGCGACAGGTAGTTTTGATATGGTAGCTGAGGTAGTTTTGATGAATTTTTGTACTGATGAAAGTTTCGATGCAGGGTGATAGGTGTGTGAATAGGAGTGTGTGTACAGTGTGTGATAGGAGCGTGCGAGAGGGTGTGTGTACAGTGTGTGTGTACGGTTTGTGTGTACGGTGTGTGAATAGGTGTGTGTACAGCGTGCAAGAGGAGTGTGTGTTCGGTGTGTGAATAGGTGTGTGATAGGTGTGTGTGTACGGTGTGTGAGAGGGTGTGTGAAGGAGAGGTGTGTGTGTACGTGTGTGACAGGTGCGTGTACAGCGTGCGAGAGAGTGTGTGTCTCGGTGTGCGCAGGTGTGTGTAGAGTGTGTGAATAGGAGTGTGTGTTCGGTGCGTGAATAGGTGTGTGTATAGGTGTGTGTGTACGGTGTGTGAATAGGTGTGTGTACAGTGTGTGAATAGGAGTGTGTGTTTGTGTGTGAATAGGTGTGTGAATAGGTGTGTGTACGGTGTGTGAATAGGTGTGTGAATAGGTGTGTGTACAGTGTGTGTATAGGTGTGTGTGTACGGTGTGTGAATAGGTGTGTGTGTACGTGTGTGTCTCAAACCCATGCTCACTGTTTAGTGAGTCAGACTGCATGTCTGTGGAGACCCAGCCCCCTGTCCGCCTTGCCACCTGTCGGACAGCCGAACCAGTCCAGGGAGTGTTTGGGGCGCAGCAGCAGGGTCATGTTACCCTCTCAATTCCTCCCCCTCCCCGAGGAGGATCCCAAACCAGCCTCATTGGCACCAGCTGTCGGCTGTCTGATCCGCAGGGACAGTGTGTGTGAGAGGGACAGTGTGTGTGTCTGTGTGTGTATAAGTGTGTGTGTTTATGTGTGTATGAGTGTGTATGAGTGTGTGTGTGTGTTTATGTGTGTATGTGTGTGTGTATGAGTGTGTGTATGAGTGAGTGTGTGTGGCTCAGTAGGCATGTCTGTATTGCCCAGAGAACTATTCACGCTGAGACAACTTTCAATTGTCCCGTGTGCTCCCTCTCCTTCCTCTAGGTCACCAGGTTCCCTCTCCTTCCTCTAGGTCACCAGGTTCCCTCTCCGGCCTCTAGGCTACCTGGTTCCCTATCCTTCCTCTAGGTCACCAGGTTCCCTCTCCTGCCTCTAGGTCACCAGGTTCCCTTCTCCTTCTCTTTTAGGTCGCCAGGTTCCCTCTCCTTCCCTCAGTCACCAGGTTCCCTCTCCTTCTTGCCCTCTAGGTCACCAGGTTCCCTCTCCTTCCTCAGGTCACCAGGTTCCCTTCTCTTTCCCTTCTTAGGATCATCAGGTTCCCTCTCCTTCCTTTAGGTCACCAGGTTCCCTCTCCTTCCTCTAGGTCACCAGGTTCCCTCTCCTTCCTTTAGGTCACCAGGTTCCCTCTCCTTCCTCTAGGTCACCAGGTTCCCTTTTCCTTCCTCTAGGTCACCAGGTTCCCGCTCCTTCTCTAGGTCACCAGGTTCCCTCTCCGGCCTCTAGGTCACCAGGTTCCCTTCTCCTTCCTCTAGGTCACCAGGTTCCCTCTCCTGCCTCTAGGTCACCAGGTTCCCTCTCCTTCCTTTAGGTCACCAGGTTCCTTCTTTCCTATAGGTCACCAGGTTCCCTCTCCTTCCTCTTAGGTCACCAGGTTCCCTCTACTTCCTCTAGGTCACCAAGTTCCCTCCCTCCTTCCCTCAGGTCACCAGGTTCCCTCTCTGGCTCGGCCAGGTTACGAGGCCTCCCTTTGGCCTTAGGTTACCAGGTTCCCTTTCCTTCCTTAGGTCACCAGGTTCCCTCTCCGGCCTCTAGGTCACCAGGTTCCCTCTCCTTCCTCTAGGTCACCAGGTTCCCTCTCCTTCCTCTAGGGTCACCAGGTTCCCTCTCCGGCCTCTAGGAGCCTCACCAGGCTCCCTCTCCTTCCGAGGTCACCAGGTTCCCTGCCTCTAGGTCACCAGGTTCACTCTCCTTCCTCTAGGTCGCCAGGTCTCCTTTTCCTTCCTCTTAGGTCAACAGGTTCCCTTCCTGCCTCTAGGTCACCAGGTTCACTCTCCTTCCTCTAGGTCGCGAGGTTCCTCTCCTTCCTCTAGGTCAGGTTTCCTTGCCCTCCTCAGGTCACCAGGTTCCCTCTCCTTCCTCAGGTCACCAGGTTCCCTCTCCTTCCTCTAGGTCACCAGGTTCCCTCTCCTTCCTCTTAGGTTACCAAGGCTTCCTTTCCTTCCTTTAGGTCACCAGGTCCCCTCTCCTTCCTCTAGGTCACCAGGTTCCCTCTCCTTCCTTTAGGTCACCAGGTTCCCTCTCCTTCCTCTAGGTCACCAGGTTCCCTCTCCTTCAGGTCACCAGGTTCCCTCTCCTTCTCTAGGTCACCAGGTTCCCTCTCCGGCCTCTAGGTCACCAGGTTCCCTTTCCTTCCTCTAGGTCACCAGGTTCCCTCTCCTGCCTCTAGGTCACCAGGTTCCCTCTCCTTCCTCTAGGTCACCAGGTTCCCTCTCCTTCCTCTAGATCACCAGGTTCCCTCTCCTGCTTCTAGGTCACCAGACCTCTCCTTCCTCTTAGGTCACCAGGTTCCCTCTCCTTCCTTTAGGTCACCAGGTTCCCTTCCTCTAGGTCACCAGGTTCCCTCTCCTTCCTTTAGGTCACCAGGTTCCCTCTCCTTCCTCTAGGTCACCAGGTTCCCTCTCCTTCCTCTAGGTCACCAGGTTCCCTCTCCGCCCTCTAGGTCACCAGGTTCCCTTCTTTCTCTCCGGCCTCAGGTCACCAGGTTCCCTCTCCTTCTTCTAGGTCACCAGGTTCGCTCTCCTTCCTCTAGGTCACCAGGTTCCCTCTCCTTCCCTCTAGGTCACCAGGTTCCCTCTCCGGCCTTGACAAGGTCACCAGGTTCCCTCTCCTTCCTCTAGGTCACGTTCCTTCTCCTTCCTCTAGGTCACTCAGGCTTCCCTTGACTTCCTCAGGTCACCAGGTTCCCTCTCCTTCCTCTAGGCCACCAGGTTCCCTCTCCGGCCTTGGTGTCACCAGGTTCCTCTCCGGCCTCTAGGTTACCAGGTTCCCTCTCCTTCCTCTAGGTCACCAGGTTCCCTCTCCTTCCTCTATGTTACCAGGTTCCCTCTCCGGCCCTCAGGTCACCAGGTTCCCTTCCTCTAGGTCACCAGGTTCCCTCTCTTTCCTCTAGGTCACCAGGTTCCCTTCTCCGGCCTCTAGGTCACCAGGTTCCCTCTCCTTCCTCTAGGTTACTAGGTTCCCTCTCCTTCCTCTCTCTTAGGTTACGAGGTCTCCCTCTCCGGCCCTTAGGTCACGAGGTTCCCTCTCCTTCCTCTTGAGGGTCACCAGGCTGCTCATTAATGGAGACACCTGTCACCATCGTTACGCTCACCTGGACTTCATCATCCCGCCACCACCTTCCCTATAGGTCCTCCTCCCTTTGGTTCCTTCCCTATACACACCACTCCCTTTGGTTCCTTCCCTATATATGTCACTCCCTTTGCTTCCTTCCCCTGCAGCATGTCACTCCCTTTGGTTCCTTCCCTATATCATCTCCCGTTAGTTCCTTCCCTATAGGGGGATCAGTGTAATTGGAGATGCAGGGGTCAGTCTAATTAGAGAATGTGGGGGGGGGGGGGGGGGGTCAGTGTAATTAGAAATGTAGGGCTCAGTGCACTAGAGAATGTGGGGGGGTCAGTGTAATTAGAGAATGTGGGGGTTAGTGCAAATTAGAGATGTGGTCAGTGTAATTAAGAGACGTGGGGGCTCAGTGTAATTAGAGAATGTAGGGTCAGGGTATTTAAGTAATGTGGGGGGTGTCAGTGTAATTATAGTAATGTGGGGGGTTAGTGTAATTAGAGAATGTGGGGTCAGTGTAATAAGAGAATGTGGGGCTCAGTGTATTTAGAGAATGTGGGGGTCGAGTGTAATTACAGATGTGGGGCTCAGTGTAACAAGCATGTGGGGGGCTCAGTGTATTTAGAGAATGTGGGGGGCTCAGTGTAATTAGAGAATGTGGGGGGGCAGTTTAATTAGAGAATGTGGGGGGCAGTGTAATTAGGGAATGTGGGGGGGGTCAGTGTAATTAGAGAATGGTCAGTGTAATTAGAGAATGTGGGTCAGTGTAATTAGAGAATGTGGGGGGTCAGTGCAACTGCAAGACTAGGGTTGTAGTGTAATAAGAGAATGTGGGGGGTCACAGTGATCAGAGAGAATGTGGGGGGCTCAGTGTAATTAAAGAATGTGGTAGGAGTGTAATAAGAGAATGTGGGGGGCTCAGTGTATTTAGAGAATGTGGTCTCAGTGTAATTAGAGAATGTGGGGGGGGTCAGTTTAATTAGAGAATGTGGGGGGCAGTGTACTTGGCAATGTGGGGGTCAGTGTACTTACAGAATGGGGTCAGTGTAATTAGAGAATGTGGGGGTCAGTGTACTTAAGAGACGTGGTCAGTGTGTTTAGAAGAATGTGGGGGTTAGTGCATGGAGAAGAACGTGGGGGGGGGGGTCAGTGGAATTAGAGAATGTGGGGGTAAGTGTAATTAGAGAATGGGGGGTCAGTGTAATAAGAGAATGTGGGGGGCTCAGTGTATTTAGAGAATGTGGGGGTAGTGCAATTAGGGAATGTGGGGGTCAGTGTAATTAGAGAATGGGGGGGTCAGTGTAATTAGAGAATGTGGGGGGGGGGTCAGTGTAATTAGAGAATATGGGGGTAAGTGTAATTAGAGAATGGGGGGTCAGTGTAATAAGAGAATGTGGGGGGCTCAGTGTATTTAGAGAATGTGGGGGAGGCAGTTTAATTAGAGAATGTGGGGGGGCAGTGTAATTAGGGAATGTGGGGGGGTCAGTGTAATTAGAGAATGGGGGGTCAGTGTAATTAGAGAATGTGGGGGGGTCAGTGTAATTAGAGAATGTGGGGGTCAGTGTAATTAGAGAATGTGGGGGGGTAAGTGTAATTAGAGAATGGGGGGTCAGTGTAATAAGAGAATGTGGGGGCTCAGTGTATTTAGAGAATGTGGGGGGGTCAGTGTAATTAGAGAATGTGGGGGGGGTCAGTGTAATTAGAGAATGTGGGGGGGCAGTGTAATTAGAGAATGTGGGGGGGTCAGTGTAATTAGTGAATGTGGGGTCAGTGTAATGAGAGAATGGGTCAAGTGCAATTAGAGAATGTGGGGGGTCAGTGTAATTAGAGAATGTGGGGGTCAGTGAAATGAGAGAATGTGGGGGGGGGGGGTCAGTGTGGAAGTTGGACTCCTGTTGTAGGATGAATATCTAATCAGATGACATCATCAGCTGTAATTTACTCCTCAGTGAGACACGTGGAGAGAATACTTAGCAACCAACATGTGTGTGTGTGACTCTGTGTTTGTGTATGTGTGATTATGTGTGTGTGTGTGTGTGTGTGTGTGTGTGCTCGCAGTGTGTGTGTGCTCGCAGGGAAAGGGCATCTGTGGATATCTTATTTCCCCCCTCTCCTTCTTTAGCCTCTCTCTGGGGGGAGAGGGGGATGGAGGGAGGAGAGGGGGGATGGATGGAAGGAGAGGAGAGGGGGATGGAGGGAGGAGAGGAGAGGGGGATGGAGGGAGGAGAGGAGAGGAGAGGGATGGAGGGAGGAGAGGAGAGGGGTATGGATGAAGGAGAGGAGAGGGGGAGGAGGGAGGGAGAGGAGAGGGGGATAGAGGGTGGAGAGGAGAGGGGGATGGGAGGGAGGAGAGGGTGATGGAGGGAGGAGAGGAGGATGGAGGGTGGAGAGGAGAGGGGGATGGAGGGAGGAGAGGAGAGGGGGATAGAGGGTGGAGAGGAGAGGGGGATGGAGGGTGGAGAGGAGAGGGGGATGGATAGTATAGTGAACGAGGGGAGAGGAGTGAAAAGAAGATTATAAGAAGCCCAAAGATGAGTCTGAGTCTCCTGGCTGTGGAAGCAGTAAGGTTTTCACCATTAGAGTGAGAGGGAGACAGTTACAGATGAGTCTGAGTCTCCTGGCTGTGGAAGCAGTAAGGTTTTCACCATTAGAGTGAGAGGGAGACAGTTACAGATGAGTCTGAGTCTCTTGGCTGTGGAAGCAGTAAGGTTTTCACCATTAGAGTGAGAGGGAGACAGTTACAGATGAGTCTGAGTCTCCTGGCTGTGGAAGCAGTAGGTTTTCACCATTAGAGTGAGAGGGAGACAGTTACAGATGAGTCTGAGTCTCCTGGCTGTGGAAGCAATAAGGTTTTCACCATTAGAGTGAGAGGGAGACAGTTACAGATGAGTCTGAGTCTCTTGACTGTGGAAGCAGTAAGGTTTTCTACCATTAGAGTGAGAGGCAGACAGTTACAGATGAGTCTGAGTCTCCTGGCTGTGGAAGCAATAAGGTTTTCACCATTAGAGTGAGAGGGAGACAGTTACAGATGAGTCTGAGTCTCCTGGCTGTGGAAGCAGTAAGGTTTTCACCATTAGAGTGAGAGGGAGACAGTTACAGATGAGTCTGAGTCTCCTGGCTGTGGAAGCAATAAGGTTTTCACCATTAGAGTGAGAGGGAGACAGTTACAGATGAGTCTAGAGTCTCCTGGCTGTGGAAGCAGTAAGGTTTTCACCATTAGAGTGAGAGGGAAACAGTTACAGATGAGTCTGAGTCTCCTGGCTGTGGAAGCAGTAAGGTTTTCACCATTAGAGTGAGAGGGAAACAGTTAAATTGAACATGTTGCAGAGCCATACAGAGCTCCAAAATATATATTTCTTCCCCCCAAACTCACCAGGCACAAAACAACCGCAGCTGTGTAAATATTTCACTCAGGGACTTGTGTGTGTGTGTTGGTGTGTGTGTGTGTGTATTGGTCTGTGTGTGTGTGTGTGTGTGTATTGGTCTGTGTGTGTGTGTGTGTGTGTGTGTGTGTGTGTGTGTGTGTGTGTGTGTGTGTGTGTGTGTGTGTGTATCAGGGGGTGTTAAAACCTCTCAGACCAGTGTTTAAAAGTCCTGTACACACAGAAGACATTTACACGCTCTCTCCTCTCCTTCTCTCTTTCTCTCCATCCCTCTCTCTTTCTCTCCTCTCCTTCTTCCTTTATCTCCACCCCTCTCTCTTTCTCTCCTCTCCTTCTCTCTTTCTCTCCTCTCCTTCTCTCTTTCTCTCCATCCCTCTCTCTTTCTCTCCTCTCCTTTTTCCTTTATCTCCACCCCTCTCTCTTTCTCTCCTCTCCTTCTCTCTTTCTCTCCCTCCCTCTCTCTCTCTCCTCTCCATCCCTCTCTCTCTCCTCTCCTTCTCTCTTTCTCTCCTCTCCTTCTCTCTTTCTCTCCATCCTTCTCTCTTTATCTCCATCCCTCTCTCTTTCTCTCCATCCTTCTCTCTTTCTCTCCATCCCTCTCTCTTTCTCTCCTCTCCTTCTCTCTTTCTCTCCTCTCCTTCTCTCTTTCTCTC
>NC_143034.1:6190000-6195000 GCF_057628025.1 Oncorhynchus mykiss
TAGTGCTGAGAGAGAGGAGAGAGAGAGGAGAGAGAAATTATCTTGTCCTAGTGCTGAGAGAGAGAGGAGAGAAGAGAGGAGAGATGAGAGAGAGAGGAGAGAGAACTTGTCTTGTCCTAGTGCTGAGAGAGAGAGGAGAGAAGGGAGGAGAGATGAGAGAGAGAGGAGAGAGAACTTGTCTTGTCCTAGTACTGAGAGAGAGGAGAGAGAGAGGAGAGAGAACTTATCTTGTCCTAGTGCTGAGAGAGAGAGGAGAGAGAGAGGAGTGAAGAGAGGAGAGATGAGAGAGAGAGGAGAGAAGAGAGGAGAGAGAGAGAGGAGAGAGAACTTGTCTTGTCCTAGTGCTGAGAGAGAGAGGAGAGAGAGAGAGGAGAGAGAGAGCGGAGAGAGAACTTGTCTTGTCCTAGTGCTGAGAGAGAGAGGAGAGAGAGACAGAGGAGAGAGAGAGGAGAGAGAACTTGTCTTGTCCTAGTGCTGAGAGAGAGAGGAGAGAGAGAGAGAGGAGAGAGAGAGGAGAGAGAACTTGTCTTGTCCTAGTGCTGAGAGAGAGAGGAGAGAGAGAGCGGAGAGAGAACTTGTCTTGTCCTAGTGCTGAGAGAGAGAGAGAGAGTAGAGAGAGAGAGGAGAGAGAACTTGTCTTGTCCTAGTGCTGAGAGAGAGAGGAGAGAGAGAGAGAGGAGAGAGAGAGAGAGGAGAGATAACTTGTCTTGTCCTAGTGCTGAGAGAGAGAGGAGAGAGAGAGCGGAGAGAGAACTTGTCTTGTCCTAGTGCTGAGAGAGAGAGGAGAGAGAGAGAGAGGAGAGAGAGAGAGGAGAGAGAACTTGTCTTGTCCTAGTGCTGAGAGAGAGAGGAGAGAGAGAGAGAGGAGAGAGAGAGGAGCGAGAACTTGTCTTGTCCTAGTGCTGAGAGAGAGAGAGAGAGAGGAGAGAGAGAGGAGAGAGAACTGGTCTTGTCCTAGTGCTGAGAGAGAGAGGAGAGAGAGAGCGGAGAGAGAACTTGTGTTGTCCTAGTGCTGAGAGAGAGAGGAGCGAGAGAGAGAGGAGAGAGAGAGGAGAGAGAACTTGTCTTGTCCTAGTGCTGAGAGAGAGAGGAGAGAGAGAGAGAGGAGAGAGAGAGGAGAGAGAACTTGTCTTGTCCTAGTGCTGAGAGAGAGAGGAGAGAGAGAGCGGAGAGAGAACTTGTCTTGTCCTAGTGCTGAGAGAGAGAGGAGAGAGAGAGAGGAGAGAGAACTTGTCTTGTCCTGGGACTGAGCTATCTGGGAGTGTTTGGGCTGTATGTGGTGTATTTATGTACTGGGTTTTTGTGTGTGTGTGTGTGTGTGTGTATGTGTGTGTGTGTGTGTGTGATAAGGCTGATTGAATGACCGTGTCATTGAGAAGGTCAACCATCTCCTCACCACCACGTTCCCTTTTCATTACTAATCCTGTTCAGCTATTAAACCTCTCTCTCTCTGTCTCTCTCTCCCTCTCTCTCCCTCTCTCTCTCTCTCTCTCTCTCTCTCTCTCTGTCTCTCTGTCTCTCTCTCTCTCTCTATCTCTCTCTGTCTCTCTGTCTCTCTCTGTCTCTTTCTGTTTCTTTCTGTCTCTCTCCAAACCTTTCTCTCTCTCTCTCTCTCTATCTCTCTCTGTCTCTCCTCTCTCTCTCTCTCTCTATCAAATTCAAATTCAAATTCAAATTCAAGCTGCTTTATTGGCATGAAAAACATTGTGTCAATATTGCCAAAGCAACAATGTATACAATATACATTGTAACAAAATTATAAATGATAGCAAATAATAATATAAAATGGTAGTAAATAATAATACAAAATTAAATACAAAAATAATAACAATAAAATGGTAACAGTCTACAGTAAACATTAATAATTATAGTAATAACAATAATAGTAATAATAAGTAAGTTACTGTTTACTATGCAGATGTTATTATTCAGTGTCCCTCAGGCTATGGCAGGAAAATACATATTTGGCTGCAAGAGGAGCCATTGCTCCTTCGCCCATGAGTATTCTTAGTTTTTCCTCTGGGTTCAATTTGTAAAAATGTGGAATATATGTAGTCATTTCTGTGAATAATGAATCTCTTTGTGAGGAATATTTATCACATTAAAGGAGAAAGTGCATCTCTGTCTCTACCTCCCCTGTCATGCAGTGACCACATACACGCTCCTCTTTGGGTAGCCATGTCTTTTTATGTCTGCCGGTTTCTATTGCCAATCGGTGGTCACTCAGCCTGTACTTGGTAAGGATCTGTCTCTGCTTCGTATCTCTGACAGAGTAGAGATAATCAGCCAATTCATATTCTCTGTTTAGGGTCAGATAGCAATTTAGTCGGCTTTGGGATTTTGTTTCGTTTTTCCAGTATTGTAAATATGATTCCTTTGATTGGTTCATGATTTTGTTTATTGGAATTCTTTCTTTTGAAGCAGTGCTGGTGTCAGCTTGATTGGTGAGGTCCAACACCAGCTGACTGAGAGGGCTCGTTTCTGGGCTCAGCTCTTGGGCTTGAAGTGCTTTAAATTGCAGACTCGAATTTGGACTTGAATTTAGATGTAGCCAAAATTTTAATGATCTTTTCTGTATTTTCATTATTACTGGAAAACGGCCCAATTCTGCCCTACATGCATTAGTTGGTGTATTTCTCTGGACTTGTAGAATTTTCCGACAGAATTCTGCATGTAGGGTTTCAATTGGATGTTTGTCCCACATTTTAAAATCCAGTTTATTGAGTGGCCCCCAAACCTCACTTCCATAAATTGCTATTGGTAGGATTACACTGTCAAATATTTTAGTCCAAATTCTAATTGGGATGTTGATTTTGAATAATTTCATTTTTATTGCATACATTGCTCTGCGGGCTTTTTCTTTGAGTGCCTTCACTGCCATATTAAAGTTTCCCGATGCAGATATGGTCAGACCAAGGTAGGTGTAATTTTTTGTGTGTTCAATTAAGGTGTTGTTCAGGGTGAATTTACATTTTTGTTTCTGACATCTGTTTTTTTTTTGGAAAATCATGATTTTAGTTTTTTGGAAATTTACTGCCAGGGCCCAATTATGGCAATATTGCTCCAGAATATTAATGTTTTGTTGAAGACCTTCTTTGGTTGGTGATAGAAGTACCAAGTCATCAGCATATAGCAGGTATTTCACCTCTGTGTCAAATAGTGTGAGTCCTGGGGCTGGAGATTGGTCCAACATGTCTGCTAATTCATTGATATAAATGTTGAAAAGATTAGGACTCAAATTGCAGCCTTGTCTCACACCTCGACATTGTGAAAAAAATTCTGTTCTTTGGTTTTTGATTTTTATTGCACACTTATTTTCTGTGTACATACATTTTATTAAGTCATACACCTTACCACCAAGCCCACTTTGTAGAATTTTGTAGAATAGCCCTTCGTGCCAAATCGAATCAAATGCTTTTTTAAAGTCAATAAAGCAAGCAAAGATTTTGCCCTCTTTTTTTTGGTGGACGTGTTTATTAATTAGTGTGTGTAAGGTGTATATATGGTCAGTAGTGCGATGGTTAGGGAGTTGTTGTGATGGGCCAGGTCTAGTAGAGCTGTGTTGTGATGGGTCAGGTCTAGTAGAGCTGTGTTGTGATGGGCCGGGTCTAGTAGAGCTGTGTTGTGATGGGCCAGGTCTAGTAGAGCTGTGCTGTGTTGGGCCTGGTCTAGTAGAGCTGTGCTGTAATAAGCCATGTCTGGCTCTTTTCTCCTCGGGATGGTGGAGGTACTGTTGTTTCAGAAGGTGGGGCGGGGGACCTTTGTTGCTGGGGTGATGGGTGTGTGGGTCCCTGCCAAGTGTTGCATCTTTTAGGTCCTTGGCAAAGGTTCTGATACTGTCCTGATCAAGATGTATATTATCATATAAGTGTTGACATGTCAGAGTGGGGTGGTGAGCCGTTCTGATGTTGAGCAGTGAGGCACAGTCCACAGTGATCTGTTGATTTATTTTGTCGATCAACTTTCCTGGGAAGTCTTTTCTTGGTAGGAGGGTGGACACAACTATATTGGTTGTTGGGAACATAGCCTGTGCCCGTTCTGCCACTCTTCTCACTGCCCCAGATACATTTTCACCTTTGGCATGAAGGTCGTTTGTGCCAGTGTGGATGATGATGTTGTCAGGGGTGTCAATCCTGGTCTGACTGAGTAGCTGCATTGCACTCTCAGTTGTAGGACACCAGAACTTATACACCTGGTGTCTAGGGAATAATCTTTCCTGGACTAAGAACTTCCCATTTGAATCAATTAGGATTGCAGTTGTGGGTGATTGTCTGGGTGGAGCAGACTGGGAGGCTGGTATTCTGACCTGGGCTGGAGCAGACTGGGAGGCTGGTAGGTTAACCTGGGCTGGAGCAGACTGGGAGGCTGGTAGGTTAACCTGGGCTGGAGCAGACTGGGATGCTGGTATTCTGACCTGTGCTGGAGCAGACTGGGAGGCTGGTAGGTTGACCTGGGCTGGAGCAGACTGAGAGGCTGGTAGGTTGACCTGGGCTGGAGCAGACTGGTAGGCTGGTGCAGTGTCATCCGGCTGTGTAGTGGAGGCCATGCTGGTCTCAGGTTCTGCTTGTGTTGTACCAAGCTGGTGGACATGTTCTCTAGATGCAGAGGACACAATGACTCTCTGCCGGTTGTGGGTGTCAATGTACCTCTCTTTTTGTTCGAGCTCCTTTCTTGTTGTGCTCAGATGGTCTCTGAGGTCATCATTTGTCTGACTCAGCTTGTCCATTCTGCTTTCTAATTTAGCTATAGATGCTCTGCTCTCCTCCCTGAACTGTTTCATCTCTTCTTTGAGTTTCTGGACAGTGTCCTCCTCTTGAAGCTTGTTCTCTCTGAGTTCTATGACCTCTGCTTCGACTAGAGAGAGGGTGTTGTGGAAACGTTGCTTAGCAGGTGTTCTTATTGAAATTGTCATGTCCTTGACTCTGTCTGCTGCAGGTGAGGTAGGTAAAGGGACGTTGAGGGCTTCCTGCTGGGTCACAGAGACCATTGGGGTCTGCTTT